>NC_044977.1:86292250-86553224 GCF_008728515.1 Papio anubis | reverse complement strand
CGCATGTTCTCACTCACAGGTGGGAACTGAACAATGAGATCACTTGGACTCAGGAAGGGGAACATCACACACCCGGGCCTATCATGGGGAGGGGGGAGGGGGGAGGGATTGCATTGGGAGTTATACCTGATGTAAATGACGAGTTGATGGGTGCAGCAGACCAACATGGCACAAGTATACATATGTAACAAACCTGCATGTTATGCACATGTACCCTACAACTTAAAGTATAATAATAATAAATAAATTAAAAAAAACAAAAACAAACAAACAAAAAAACAAATTTGGAGTTTTAATATTCCATCTCAAATAAAACCCTGCTGCACAGTATAGGTGTGAAGCTCAGGGTTGTTACACAGGGAACTAGCTGGGTTAGGCGAGGATGTCATTGAGCCCATTTTAGGAAGATTAGGCCCCAAGGGCAGGCCGTTTTGAGCCATTCTCACTTTGAAGTCGCCATGGCCCAGATGCTGCTACCTTTAGCTCTGTTCACTCTAGCGGTGCTGAAAACTGCTCCCTACATCTCAGTGTCATTCAGGAAATCAGGAGCCTAAGGGACTGGAGTATACATTGGTAGTCCTTTCCCAGAATCCATTTTCCCTTTTTATTCTGAGGCACATCTGCTTTAAGGACTCCAAATGTCCATCCAGTATCTGTTCTTCCTTTCATCCTTAGTAACACAATCCTGATTTTTATCTGAGTGCTTTGCCTTTGGGACAAAGACTATATTTTTCTAGCTTCCTTTGCAGCTAGGCAAGGCCATGTGACTAAGTTTTGGTTAACGTGATATAAGCTGATGTATTGTGTGACACTCCAGAAGGACAACCTAAAGAAGCTGACTCAGCTGAAAAGTCAACTTCTCTTCACTCTTTCCACTTCATCTTTCTGCCTGGAGTACAGATGTGATGGCTGGAGCTCTAGCAGCTATTTTGGATGGAAAACACCTACTGGTTTACTAGAACAGGAAGCTTAAGGGTCTTTGTTTCCCTTATGACTGAACCATTAAAGCTGTCATACCAGCCTTGGACTTTCTACCTTTGCAGTTGTCTTAAACGAAAGAAAAATAAACTTTTGTTTATTCACTGTTATTTGGGGTTTTCTGACATATGCAGCTAATCCTATCCTAACTGTTATTGTCCCCTTCATGTGCTCTCAGTGGAGCTGAGACTGTGTGGCTGGAACCTGGGACTTAGGCCTGAGTTAATGAGAGCAATGCACTCCACTGGCCATAAGTATATTTCAGGAGTGGGCATATGATCAGTCAGAAGGAATCCTGGACTCACTCATGGGAGGTTGTGAAGCTGGAGCTGTTGGCAGCCATCTGGAGGGGACAGTTTGTCCTGGTGACCTTATGATATGGTTTACTGTGTCCCCACCCAAATTTCATCTTGAATTGTAGCTCCCATAATTCCCATGTGTTGTGGGAGGGACCTGGTGGGAGGCAATTGAATCATGCAGGCAAGTCTTTCCTGTGCTGTTCTCATAATAGTGAATAAGTCTAATGGGATCTGATGGTTTTATAAAGGGGAGTTCCCCTGCACATTCTTTCTTGCCTGCCACCACGTAAGACATGACTTTGCTCCTCATTCACCTTCCGCCATAATTGTGAGGCCTCCTAGCCATGTGGAACCGTGAGTCAATTAAACCTCTTTCCTTTATAAATTACCCAGTCTTGGGTATGTCTTTATTAGCAATGTGAGAACAGACTAATACACCTTACTTGAATCCTGGATTAAGCTTTGCTTGAAATTAGACCTATCACTAGACTTTTCATATAAGTGGGTCAATATAGTCTCTTTTTGTTTAAATCAATTTAAGTTTTTGGTTGCTTGTCTCCAAAAGAGTCAAGTCTGACTCTGGTCTTTCTATTTGGTTTAATTAGTCTTAGTGCTTAATTGGTCTTTCTATTTCCACACTTGCCCTGACTGGTGTTGTCTTGGTAACCCTCAATGCTTTAACAAATGGACCCCAGATTTCTTGGGATCACTTCTGCTCATATTATATTGGCAAGACAGGTTAAAAGGCCACACCTAACTTTGAAGGAGTTTGGGAAATGTAGTCTAACTGCACATGCAGAAGGAAGAGGAGAGCCAGGACCCAGCAGCACCATTAGCCCTCCCTGCCATCCCACCCTCTAATCCCTCCTATCTCCTGCAGCCAGAGTGGCCCTCTTGATACGTGAATTGGCACATGTCATTCCCCTGGATGAGTCTTGTCAGCAGCTTCCTGGGAACTCAGATTCTCCTCCATGGCCCATGACGCCCTGCCCGATATGGCTCCTGCCAGGTCTCTAACCCCATCTCAATCCCAGGTGTGCCCTGGATCCTTTCCCATCAGCCATGTTGGCCTCGGGTTAGCTTCTATGGCTTGCTGGGCCTTTCCGGCCTCAGGACTTTCTCCTGCTGGAATGCCTTTCCCCCAGTTTTTCATAAGCCTGGCTCCTTCTCACCCTCCAGGAATCCTCCTGAATGTGACTTCCTCAGAGAGGCCTTTCTGGAACACCCTACCCAATAAAGGTCTTCCCTTTTATTCTTTTTTTTTTTTTTTTGAGATGGAGTTTTTCTTTTGTTGCCCAGGCTGGAGTGCAATGGTGCAATCTTGACTCACTGCAACCTCTGCCTCCTGAGTTCAAGTGATTCTCCTGCTTCAGCCTCCCGAGTAACTGGGGTTATAGGGGCCCACCAACCACACCTGGCTAATTTTTGTATTTTTAGTAGAGAAGAGGTTTCATCATTTTGGCCAGGCTGGTCTCGAACTCCCAGCCTTAGGTGATTTGCCTGCCTCAGCCTCCCAAAGTGCTGGGATTACAGGCATGAACCACTGTGCCCAACTTCCTTCTTATTCTTTATCATAGGACTAAATTAAGTAATGGTTTATTTGCTTCCTATTTTTAGTCTGCCTTCCACTCTAGAATATAAGGTCCAGGATGGGGTGACTGTGTCTGTCTGTTCCATTCCATTTGCAGAACACCACCTTGCAGAGGCTGGTACACAGCAGGTGCTCAAAGAGTTTTACTGAAAGAGTGGATGGATGGATGCATGGATGGATGCATGGATGGATGGATGGATGGATGGATGGATGGATGAATGGATGGATGAATAGATGGATGGATGGATGGATGGGTAGATGTATGCATGCATGGATGGATGGATGGATGGATGGATGGATGGATGAATAGATGGATGGGTGGGATGGATGAATAGGTGGATGGATGGATGGATGGATGGATGGATGGATGGATAGATGGATGGGTGAATGGATGGGTGGATGGATGGATGAATAGATGGATGGATGAATAGCTGGATGGATGGATGGATGGATAGATGTATGCATGGATGGATGGATAGATGGATGGGTGAATGGATGGGTGGATGGATGAATAGGTGGATGGATGAATGGATGGATGGATGAATAGGTGGATGGATGAATGGATGCATGGATGGATGGATGGATGGATAGATGTATGCATGGATGGATGGATAGATGGATGGGTGAATGGATGGGTGGATGGATGAATAGGTGGATGGATGAATGGATGGATGGATGATGGATGGATGGATGGATGGATGGATGATGGACAGATGGATAGATGTATGCATGAGATGGATGGATGGATGGATGGATGGATGGATGGATGGATGGATGGATAGATGGATGGGTGGCAAGGAGTGGGATAGGTGGAATGGATGGGCAAAATTAGGTGGATGGATAGATGGATGGATGGATGGATAGATGGATGGAATGGATGAATGGAGATGGATGAGTTGGGTGGATGGATGAATAGCTGGATGGATGGATGAATGGATGGATGAATGGATGGATGGATGGATAGATGGATGGATGGGTGGATGGATGGAGTGTCTTTCATGCCAGTCTGTGGATGCTGGAAAGTTAAACTGTACCTTCTATTTCTAATGCTACCTAGCATTAAAGAAGTTTGCCACAGCCTGCTCTAAAATGTCTGCCAGAAGGAAGGGAGGGAATGGAAGTCATTCATATTCCGCCACAGAGTCCCTGAGTTTATTGTACATTAGAGGAGGGCTTTGCTTTTGCTTTATTTCTTATGCTCTGCATACCAGTGGAATGAAGCCCAGGGCACCTGGCAGTGGAAATGTGAGCACCTGCTCCAAAAGGCACTGCATCAAACCAGGCACTAGGAGTTGCTCTCCTCACTCTGCCCAGTTGTCACACATTTGTTTAGCATAGTTGCTGCCTCAGCATCCATTTTTAGGCCTAGTCTAAGTTATTTGAAACCTGATGTATCCTGTCACCTTTGGCCTTGTTACAACTTCTCCTCCCTTTGTGGTTGTTTTCCATATAGTCTGCTCATTCTTCATCTTACTGACCCAAAACTCAACACAGCTCACAGCTGCTCACCACGATCAAACCTAAGGGTCAACACCAGTCGTGTAAATACGTTTCCCCCTTTGTGCATGTTTTCTTTACACTAGCCAATCCACAATCCCCAAGGGAAAACCTAAAGAATATGCTCATGAATCTTAATAAAGTACCACAGGTCCTCTCCCCTCTGCCCCCCATGGTTGAGCGCCATGCCATCTCTGGACTTCTGTCAGCATCCCTAACCTTTCTGGGACCTGTGAGTAATAAATTTCTTCTGTTCATGCATTTTGGTCTCACTTTCTGATGTTATCTCACACGGTAAACACACCCAAACCTAACTCCCTCCCATCTGGGCTCTCTTAGAGAGCAGCTGTCTTGACTCATAGCCACTCCTACCAGGAGGAATCCTACCAGTAGTCTCTTATCTGAACTAGGAGCACAGCTTCCTTGCTTGTGTTTGGCCCCCAGAGCTTACATCTCAGGGGCAACTTGCCTCCAGTCCTGTTCTTTTCTCCTCTGAAATGTTCCAGTGAGATTTAAAATGTCAGAAGTCTGGACACTAAGACCATTGGCATTTTGGCCACTGGGCCTTAAGATGCCAGGAAGGGTCTCACCTGCTCTTGAAAACAGTTTTTGAATTTTAGTTCTACCTGGAAGGTGTAATGGGAGCACTCCCTGTGCTTTTGGAGCTCACTCACAGGCATTGAGGTATTCCTAGCAGCCGAGGGAAGGAGGGAGATGTCAGGCAAGTGCTTTGCCCAAGGTGACTTAATGAGTCAGAGCTGGAGTGGGCATCATGAGGGCAAGCACTGAGCCTGCAGACTGGGTCCTACCCTTCACACACACACACACACACACACACACACACACACACACACGCCTCTTCTAATGGGATATAATAAAATACAGATAAAGAAGCTCCAGAAGGAAAATTCCTCCTGTTAAAAGTTTACTGTGTTCCTCCCACACGGCCATTCTGACTCCTCAGAATGTAATACAATTGCGATCTTCTTTTCACAAAAAAGATTATTCTATTTATGTGTCAAATTTACAAAAGAATTAAATTAGGAATTGATTTAAAAAAGAATCATCACAACGGTTCTTTAAACAGAGAGGTACCTTGGAGGCATTTCAAATGATTCAATTTATAAACACTTAATTTGCACACAAGCTTTCAGATAAATATAATGTGCAGGGAGGAAGGTAGATGGATGTGATTTGTGTGGGTGCAATGTACCTGCTGCTTCTAAACCTTGTATGTATTTCTGTGATTCAATCTATCATATTCTATGTGTTGTGATCATTTGTTTTCATGTCTGTTTTTACCATTACAGTGTGAGTTTCATCCTGGCAGTGAGTAGTATATGTTGATCACCTTTGTCTCTTCAATACCCAGCAGGGTCATTGACAGCAGGATTTGTGTCTTATTTTCTTTCTACCCTTACCACCTACCTTAGGAACTGTCATTCAGGAAAACTAAGAAAATGTTTTTTGAATTGAAATAGGTAAGTATAATTTTTCCTCTTAGAGAGTAGTGTAGATTTTTGTACTTGTAGAAGCCTTTTTATTGGGATAGACCATTAAAACTATTATTTAATGTTCCCAGTCATAGGCCATCTGTAGGAACTCTGGCTTTCTGCTGAGGGGTTCATTTATTGAATGCCTGTCATATGTCAAGCGCTGAGCTATAGCTGGAGATATGGTGAGTGACGCAATCGGATTTCTGTACCTGTGAAGCTTGCAGCGAAGGGGCATGGCAGAGAAATAAGAAATAGACAACAATGGTGGGTAAGAGTGGGGAGGGGGTGCACAGGCAGAGGGGAAATGATGTTTACTGAAGGACAAAGAGGAGTTGGTCATACAGTAGGAATGGCAAAGAGATTCCATGTACAAAGAATAGAAGGCAATGTGGCATAGCTAGAGCACAGAGAGGAAGGCTCTGAGAGGGAAGAGACAAGTGGTGGAGGTTGGCCAGGGCAGGTTGGGAGAGGCCGTGTTGCCTGTATGGAAGAGTGTGAAGTGGATCCTGAGGGAAGGTGAGGGAAAGCATGCATGGTGGCTCTGGCAGCAGTATGGAGGATGTATTGGAGAGACTAACACTTGGAATTTGGATTTTTAATGTCCAAGGAAGCATTTTCTTGTGGAAAAAAACAAAAAGACCAACCAAATGAGAACGAGCAAAGGCTGTTTAATCAGTTTGCTCTAGCAAGGGACTCAATCTCTGTCCTTTGGGTTTTGGCAGAGACTCAAAGGCAGGCAGGGGAGTGGGGAAGTTTTAGAGTGGAAAAAGGGAAGGCTTCAGTTATGCTCTGACTGGAGGCTGTTGGCCTGAGGAAGCTGCAGGTGAGCTAACTGGAAGCGGGCGTCCTATGGTGTTGCTTAGGGGAGCACATTTGGTTTACTGTGATTGGTTCTGAGTTGGAAGCAGAGACAAAAACTAGGAAAGCTGTCAGTTATTCATCAAGTCCTGGCCATTTTGGGTTAATTGTCACAGAAGTTATCGTTTGGCTTATTGACTAGACTAGATACAGCAGCCTGACTTCCTCTAAGTCTGACCTACAGCAGGTTGGCTTCCTGGGCTGGTTATTGTGGATAAGGGGTTGGTTTCCTGGGCAGGCTGCTGCTGCAGGTGTGGACCAGAGTTCTGTGTTTATATAGGATCTGGCCATCGTTTATCTGGATATTCAGGTTCTCATTATCATTAAGGAGAATTATTTATTTATAGTTGCAGATATTTAAATTAGTGTTACAAATAAGAGCAATTACTTTCATTAATGCATATTAAATATCCCTAAAAATTATTCCTAATCATTAAGGTAACCAATTAAATTATCTTAAATATATTGTACTGCATTTATTTATCCACTTATTATATTTGGCTTTTTTCAAATACTCCATGTGCCTGACTGGGAAGATTTACAACCCTAAAAGGCAACAGCTTTCTAAGCATTGAAATATTTCTTGTAACTATAATAAATTAAAAAAAATTTTTTTTTGAGATGGAATCTTGCTCTGTTGCCCAGGCTGGAGTGCAGTGGTGCGATCTTGGCTCACAGCAACCTCCACCTCCTGGGTTCAAGTGTAAATCAAAATTTTAGATGTTTCAAAGCATATTATTTTAAACATTACAAAAACCTTTACCACCCCAATCAAATTTTAGTATATCTTTAACAACTTAAAAAAATCCTAAATCTGAAAATCACATAGATTTACCAATATGCCTTATTAATCACTTAATCGCTGCATTTTTTTTGAGACAGGGTCTCACTAATAAGAATTAGAATAATAATTAGCTCATTTAATCTTCACATGTATTCTATTATTATTATTTTTAGATAGGGTCATATGGTTTGGCTGTGCCCTGACCCAAACCTCATCTTGAATCGTAAGCCCCATAATCCTCCCGTGTTGAGGGAGGAGCCTGGTAGGAGGTGATTGGAACTTGGGGGTGGGAAATCATGCTGTTCTCCTGATAGGGAGTGAGTTCTCATGAGATCTGATGTTTTACAAATGGCAGTTTTCCCTGGGCTTTTCTGTCTCTCCTGCTGCCTTGTGAACAAGGTGTCTGTTTCCCCTTCTGCCACAATTGTAAGTTTTCTGAGGCCTCCTCAGCCATACAGAACTGAGTCAATTAAGCTTCTTTCGTTTATAAATTACCTAATCACAGGTATTTCTTTATAGCAGTGAGAAAATGGACTAATAAACAGGGTCTCATTCCTGTCACCCGGACTGGAGTACAGTGGTGCAATCTCAGCTCACTGCAGCCTCTACTTCCTTGGCTGAAGTGATCTTCTCAGCCTCCTGAGTAGCTGGGACTACAGGCACATGCCACGCCTAGCTAAGTTATTTATTTATTTATTTACTTATTTTGTAAAAAGGAGGTCTCACTATGTTGCCCAGGCTGGTCTTGAACTCCTGGGCTCAAGCGATCCTCCCACCTCGGCCTCCCAAAGTGCTGGGATTATAGGCATGAGCCACCATGCCTGACCTGATGACTGCATTTTAAATAACAGTGGTACACAGATTGTCCTGAAGATTACAAATCCTAGTCCTCTAGTTAGTGGTATTAAATTATAGATCTAAAAAATAAATAAATTATAGGTTTAGTGTATTCATTTTTAAACCTGTTCTTAAAGTCACTTATCCAAGTAAAAGGAGCAGTTTTTGCACCTCAGGCAAGGTTATTGAGTCATAAAATTAGAACCCCAATATTATTACTTTACAGTCAGATATTTGAGACTGTGACCTTGGGTGGGACCTGGTACTACATACTTCCTGGATGATTCTACTCAAGTCCCTGGAGAACTCTGGTCCCTTTTCTCTCTTCCCTTCCCTTCCCTCCCCTCCCCCCTCCCTTCTCTTCTTTTTCCTTCCCTTCTCTTCTCTCTCTCTGTCTCCCTCTCTTTAAAAAAAATAAAGACGGGGTCTTGCTCTGTTGCCTAGGCTGGTCTTGAACTCCTGGACTCAAGTGATCCTCCCGCCTTGGCTTCCCAAAGTGCTGAAATTACAGACATGAGCCACTCTGGACTTGGGTCTTTTTCTAGAGCCAGGTTCTGCCTTCCATTGTCAATGGGTAACCTCCATCTTCATACCTTCCACTGGGGTTTACTGGAGCTCAGTGCATTCCATTTCTTTTGGGAGTCTTTCACCATTAACCATTGTTTCCCTTAACTTGTTTCAGCTCTCACCTGTGTCGTGGCTAATTCCATCACCACTTGATTGGATTACATGAATCTCTTTACCATCTAATTGAATTCTGAATTCCTCACATATTTTGCTGTGCAACCTGTCTAAGGAGTCAGGGTAGGAGGCTGTTATGGTCAAAGGCAGATGTGGTGGTCACCTGGCTGTGGGGGTGGAGATGACCCCAGAGCTTCTTAGGGCAGGGATCAAATAAGATTTAGTGACTGATTAGATGCTGGAGAAGAGGATGTTGAGGGAAGAAGAAAGAGTCAGAGAAGCTGCCCAGATTTCTGCATTAGACAACTGGGTAGAAATATGTTTTACATAAAAATCACTGACCTTTTATTGAAAACTAAGTACTTACATGAGACTGATTTAATTAGCCAAACAAGTGGTAATTTGTAAACAGACAGATGCAGCCTACTAGAGGCAATAGGGTCAAGAGACCAAGGATTGGGAGTCAGGGAACGTTTCCCAGCTTTGCCACTGACTTTCTAGTTGGCCCTTGAGACAAATCCTGTGTGCTGTGTGGGCTTCCCTCTCTTGTAAATAAAAACATCTGCCTAAAGCCTGAGTTCTGTTAACTCTAAAATGCATAAATCTGTCAAATGGGAGGGTTGGATTAAGCAAAGGTGCACAAGCTTCTTTGATAATTTGATGAACACCAAGCACCCTCTCCCTGGGAAAATGCAGGGAATATTTACTTACTCTTTCTCTGGGTTCATTCCTTCCTCCTCTCACCCCCAACACTCATGGATTAGATGGCCTTCAAAGCTCTTTCATGTTCTTCTATGCCCTCTTCAGCATTTAAATCTCCTTACCTCTTCCAAAGAAACAACATAAAAATGATGATGCCTTTGTTAGTTGCTGTGTTCTTTCTTTTCCCTTTGAATTACCCCCCCCCCCCGCTATCTATTTAAAGAGGAGTCCCTCAGGGCAAAGGCTGTCTCTGTCCTTGTTTCAGTGGCTAGAATGCAGTTGGATGCTTAACAACACCCAATTATAATAATATGGATTAGAGTATAATGCCATCTGTAAACCTTGATAAGCTTAGGATAGATAAATAATACTTTAACAATCTGTACAAAACAGTAGATGGACATCATTGAAGGGAGTATAAAAGGGAACTTTTGCTTCTATGGTACAATACAGGATTAATTAAACACCCCCCAGGAGTTTATCTCTGAGAATCCATGTCTTACAGTGAATATATATATATATATATTTTTTCAAGATTTATTCAAAGTTATCAAGATGAATCACTAGATCTTCTGTTATTAAAACCCTTTATTTAGAACAGTAACCTGATCTTCAAGGTTAGCTTTCTCTATACTACCTGGAACCCTGATGGAAAGACTTGGTTTGGTGAGAGATGTTTTCTGGTTGGCTGAGGATTTACCCCTTAAACAAAATCTTTTCTTTTTTCTTTAACCATTTTGGAGAAAGAAATTTCTGAAATGTGCTGTATACTTCACTGCCCTCTGAAACAGATGATCTGGAACATAACATTCCTTTGTGGGCATTGATTATTACATTGTGGTATGTGGTAGTCTTTAACAACTTTTAGTGCTAGGTAATCTTATTCCTATTGAAGTAGATGCAGAATTGTTTGCTTCAACACTACTTAGCCCCAGTCTACAGATTTTGACTTTCGTTGGAGTTATCCAGGCGCATAGTTCAAAGAGACAACCAGGTCTTGTGGGTTTGTTAAAAAAAAAACAAGTCCCAGGCTGCCTTGCATCTATTTCCCTTTCCCTACAGGGAACCACATATATATATATATATATATGGCTGATTAAAAATTGCCTTCCATGTCTTAAATCCCATGGTTGTGTTGCTACTTTTTTACTTTTCTCTTTTAGGCTCTATCTATTGACTTCCCACTATGGAAGATGAGGATTTAACTCTTGCCTTATCCCATCCCTACCATGCATACTCACTTCCAATCCTCCCAAGATAATTTATTATAATAATAATTATTATTATTTGAGACAGAGTCTTGTACTGTTGCCTGGGCTGGAGTGCAGGGATGCAATCTCGGCTCACTGCAGCCTCCACCTCCAGGGTTCAAGCGATTCTCCTGCCTCAGCCTCCTGAGTAGCTGGGACTACAGGTGCCTGCCACCACACCCAGCTAATTTTTGTTTGTTTGTTTGTTTTTGTAGAGATGGGGTTTCAGAATGTTGGCCAGGCTGGTCTCGAACTCCTGACCTCGTAATTCACCCGCCTCAGCCCCTAAAGTGCTGGGATTACAGGCATGAGTCACCGTGCCAGGTCACCCAATTTATCTTTTTAGTTAAATCAACATCCAGCGTTTACATTATTATGACTCTATATACTAGTGAGAGATCAGCCATGTAGAAAACTATAATTACTTTTTTTCCTGCATAATTTTTTGGGTTTTTTTCTCAAGTTAATAATTGTTTTGTTTGTTAGATTATTTTTTCAATTTGCTTTAATGTTCTGTGTATTTATTTCTGATTCAACCAATTGTCTAAATCAGTGCTTCTCAGACTATCTGTGATAAAGAACTCGTTTTTAAAATTGCTACTTTGTTATAGGCAGATACTTTTATAAAATACAGTAAAAACATACCTCTAGAACAAACTGTTCACAGCACCAGTTGGCTGGCCACACTTCGTGTAGCCCTGTTCAAGTCTTCTTTCAATACATCGAAACACACTGGGTGTTCTCTCAGTTTTGTCTTTTTGCGGAAGCCTCTTTGGAGCCTTTTGATGTGACAATATGGATTGGTTGCCTTCAATAAACCAAGTACACGGCTGTTTCATGGGTCAGATTCTCCTTTTTCTTCAACCTTAGACTTCTCTTTGCTTTCCTCTTATTCTGGTTCCTCGATCCTATGCCTTCCTTATTCACGAGTTAGCCCTTCTTTTACATTGTCACATCCTCCAGTGGCTTCCTAGAAAAGTGTGTGTGGAAAATAAATGTTTTGAATGTCAAAAAAGTGAAAATATTTTTATTTTACTCTCTCGTCTGCTTATTTGCCTGAGTATAGAATTCTTGGTTGGAACTAACTTTTCTTCAGAATGTTTGATTGTCTTCTGGCTTCCAGTGTTGCTGTTGAGAAGTCAAAAACCATTCTAGTTCCAGAACTTATTTTTATTTTTGGAATCTTACAAGGTTTTTCCTTTGACGTTGGTATTCTATGTTTCACATCATGTGGATTTCTTTTTCATTCTTTATTTTCGGCACTTTTAATTCTCAGAAATGTTCTTAAATAATTTTCTTCATTCTCAGTCTTTCATTTTCTCTTCCTGAAAGTACTATTGTTTACAAGTTGACCTGCTGGATTGGTCTCTCATGTAAGGGTCCTCTGAGTCAATGGATTTGGTTCTCTGCTTTCCCCCCTGCTGACTTAGAAATCAGCATTTTCCAGGCTGCTAAATCATCTGCCCTTGTAACTACCAAAATTATGCGTGATTGCCTCTTCTCCCATCCTAGTGGATTTATGCCTTTTTATGGTAATTTTAGTGGGGTTTCAGGAGGGAACAAAATTAAATAGATGTCAGTCTGCCATTGTCCCCCAGTACCCCAGACACCCACCAGTGTCTGCTTCCTATTGTTCTCAGATTGCCAACTGTACATTCCCTTCAACCAGGTAACATAATAGTTGAGGGTGTAGCTGTTGGATTCCAGCCCCACTGACGTCCCTTGCCAGCTGTTTGACCTTGGACAAATTACATCACCTCTCAGAAATTCAGTTTGTTCATCTCTCTAACGAGGAGAATAACAATACCTACCCCATGTGATTGTGGTGAGCACTAAAAGATCATATAGTGAATACACCATCACTATTCCGTATGTGGTAGCTATTATTGCCACTCCTGCTAGAGGCTTGACCTTTCCTCCTCTTCTCTATCAAAAATAGTCAATGAACTAGAAAATTGCATTGCCATGCAAGTTAGACTGAAGTAAGACTCCCCAGGAGCTCTCCTAAGGTATAATGGATAAACATTATTGCATAGACTTTATGGCATCTTTAATAGTTTGACTGCCCAGAAACTTAGATTTTAGTTTTAGCTATTCTCCCCAGAATGGTCAAGGTACTCTCTCCAAAATGCTGATCTTGTCAGTGAATCTCCTGAGTCTTCACGATGAAGGCCAAGTCCCTAGCAAAGTGTCAAGGTGTCTTCCTGTATCTCTGGCCTTGTGTGCCACTCACTGTGGCCCACAGGACTTGAGGTCCTACTTATATCCTTCTCTCTCAAGTTTTCCCAGCCCAAAATGTTATATTTTTTTATAGAACTTCAGTGTTCAACGCCTGCCCGAATAGCAATATTTACTTGGCATTGTACTTAAAAGCCTATTTGGGTAGGGACATTATGATCAAGGTGCTGGAAATACTCCAGTCCTCTTCTTCATGCTTACCAGCTGCCTGGTGTATCTAGCATGAGAGCGATCACCACGTAATAATGTCCTAAGCAGACTGATACGATTTGGGTCTGTGTCCCCCTCCCAAATCTCATGTCAAATTGTAATCCCCAATGTTGGTGCATGGGCTTCGTGGGAGGCGATTGGATCATGGGGCCGGATTTCCAGCTTGGTACTGCTCTGGTGATAGTGAGTGAGTTTTCATGACTTCTGGTCATTTAAAAGTGTGTGGCACCTCCCCTTTCTCTCTCTTGGTCCTGTGTCTGCGATGTAAGATGTCTGCTCCCACTTTGTCTTCCACCATGAGTCAAAGCTCCCTGAGGCCTCCCCAGAAGCAGGTGCTGCCATGTATCTTGTATAGCCTGAAGAACCATGAGCCAAATGAACCTCTTTTTAAGATAACTTATCCAGTCTCAAGTATTTCTTTATAGCAATGTAAGCATGAACTAATACACAGACACAGGCAGCAGCTCTGTAACTTGTCTAAGAAGCCCAGCAATAACATTTCAGTCACTTTCGTGGGTGCTCATTGCCCTTCCTAAAATACAAACACTCTGCATGCTGTTTCCAGCCAAATTAAGACAGGGTGAGCTTTACATGTCTAATGAAGGAACAGCTCAAAAGATTAGGAACAAAGCATTTCCGTCACACGAACATGTGCTTCAGACATGTGAGGGCAGGGACTCCCGTTCATTCACCAATAGGTTCTGTCAGCTTCAACTTTTATCCTACTTGCTCCTGAAGGAATCTGGATTAACGTAATGAGGGTGCTCATGAACCAGCTCATTATCATTTTAGAAAACTTCAGGGCCGAATAAAACACCAGACTTTATGTTCAAGCTGTACTACCGACAGACATTTATTTAATGAACTATTTTCTGCTTACAGATGGAGGTGGAAGTTGTATTCACAAGCTCTAAATGTCAGCCTTCATCTTTAGACCTAGTGGAAAGCAGAAAAGACAAAACGTGATGCAATGAACCTTGTTATGGTACCCAAAATATGGGGATCCAGCTTCTGTTAGCATGCCTGCATCCCTGTCTTGGCCCCACTGATGAGGAGCAGGCAAGATAGGGATTCTGAGTATGGAGGAAGTTACTGAAGCAATTAACAATCAGAGTGTCTGATTAGTGCTATAATTTCAAATGTAAACAGCAACAAAAAACCCTCTAGATTTCAGGTGAGAATTGCACTCTTCAAAGATGGTTCCTCTCTGTGGCTTGTGGCTGTAATTAGTGTAGTGAATTGGATATTCTTGGACTAAGTCAATTTTATATCCCAAGTATATTTTTCTTTTCTTTTTCTTTTTCTTCTTCTTCTTCTTCTTTTTTTTTTTTTTGAGATGGAGTTTCGTTCTTGTTTCCCAGGCTAGGGTATGCAATGGCACGTTCTCGGCTCACTGCGACCTCCGCCTCCCAGGTTCAAGTGATTCTCCTGCCTCAGCCGCCCAAGTAGCTGGGATTACAGGCATGTGCCACCATGCCCGGCTAATTTTTTGTATTTTTAGTAGAGACAGGCTTTCTCCATGTTGGTCAGGCTGGTCTTGAACTCCTAACCTCAGGTGATCCGCCCGCCTCAGCCTCCCAAAGTGCTGGGATTACAGGCATGAGCCACCGTGTCTGGCCCCAATTATATTTTTTCACCTCTCAATATGCATTCATGTTTTACCAAAAGAAAGTGAAGACTTGGCTGGGTGCGGTGGCTCACGCCTGTAATCCCAACACTTTGGGAGGCCGAGGCAGGTAGATCACAAAGTCAGGAGACTGAGACCATCCTGGCCAATAATGGTGAAACCCCACATCTACTAAAAATACAAAAATTAGCTGGGCGTGGTGGTGTGTACCTGTAATCCCAGCTACTCAGGAGGCTGAGGCAGGAGAACCGCTTGAACCCGGGAGGCAGAGGTTGCAGTGAGCTGAGATTGCGCCACTGCTCTGTAGCCTGGGAGAAAGAGCGAGACTCTGTCTCAAAAAAAAAAAAAAAAAAAAAACCAAAAAAAAAAAAAAACAGTGAAGACCCATCCATAGCAGCCTTTCTTCCAGGAAGTTCAAAAGACTCTGCCAAAGCAAGATCAAAATTACAAAATTGACATTGAGGAACAAGTGATGGTATTAAGCAGCCTTATCATTATTGAAAGCTATTACATGCATATGAGCCCAAAGCAAAATCGATCAGAAGAGTTAATTGCCCTCATCAAGTCACATTTCTTGAAGTGCCCTCTGGGTGCAAGTTATCACTGCTTTTGGATGCTGCCTGTTCGTCTCTTCAAGGGCAACAGACTCAGAATAGGAAACCGCTCAGGACTTTGGTTGGGACTGAAGGGAGAGAAGGAAAGAGAAGAGGGATCCTTGGATCCATGGATTCCACTTACTCCATTTATGTTGCTCAAGACATCAGTGGCTCCACTGACTCCAACCAGTTTGGACCCACAGATATATTAAAAAATAATTTCTGTATCGAAGGGCTTTTATTCTCATCTGGGAGATGTAGCATGTCCTTGTGTTCCAGGCAAATTGAATTTAATTGTTTAGTGCTTTGAGCCATGTGCAGTCAGGGAGCTTTATTGGATAACCAGTTTATTGATTTATAGTTCCTTGGCTGTAGAAAAGGCACAAGGGAGAGCTAATGATGGTCCGAGTGTGTATCTTCCACTCATCAAGCCCTGGGCAGAGACCGGTGGGCTATGGGTCTCCCTCTCCCAGAGGCCTCTAAAGTCCCCAGACTTGTCCTGACATGGCTTTGCTTTTGCTCATCACCTGGGAATTGGGCCCAAGGAGGCATTATGTTTTACACATCAAAAATACAGGCATCTCCTTCTGTTTCCTAAAACTGAGGGAAGCAGTTACTATTGATCCATTGTCCATTCTGGCCAGGCATGTGCTAGCAGTGATTTTACCCATTTGAACTCAAATCTTCACATCCTCATGGCAGATTTTATTATTTCCATCTTACATATGAGAGGTGAAGTGACTTGCCCACCACTATTTAAATGCTACAGCCAGGGTTTAAACCTAGGTCTGTCTGATTCATTCTCCTTTTGCTCTGAATCAAAAGAGACTGGTGCGTGTGTGTGTGTGTGTGTGTGTGTGCGCGCGTGTGTGTGTGAGAGAGAGAGGTCTGTATTTATATCTGCATGAAATTGGGACCATACTTTATATATGGAGAAAGTCTGGGTTCCATAAAAGTTAAACATAGAATTACCATATGATGCACCAATTTCTCTCCTAGGTATATACCCCAAAGATTTCAAAACAGGGACTCAGATACTTGTACACCAATGTTCATTGCAGCATTATTCACAGTGGCCAAAGGGGGAAACATCCCAAGCGTCTATCAACTGATGAATGGATAAACAAAGTGTGACATATGTATGCAATGGAGTATTATAGCCATAAAAAAGAATGAAGTTCTGATTTATGCTACCACATGGATGAACTTTGCAAACATTATGCTCAGTGAAAGAATCCAGACACAAAAAGACAAATACTGCATGATTTCACTTATGTGAGGTACCTAGAATAGGCAAATTCATAGAGACACAAAATAGAATAGAGGTTACCAGGGGTTGGGGGAGGGGAAATAGGGAAGTTTCTGTCTTGGATGATGAAAAACTTTTGGGAATAGATAGTGGTAATGGTTACACAGTGTTATGAAGGTCAATGCCATTAGATTGTACATTTAAAAATGGTTGAAATGGTGAACTTTGTGTTGTATATATTTTACCACAATTTATTTAAAAGCCTGGCATGATGCAAAGAGTCAAACACACCTGGTTGTAACTCCTACCACCTGTATAAGTTGGGCAAGTAACTTAGCATCTCTTAATCTGTTTTCTCATGTTTAAAATGGAGATGATGATGCCTAGTTCACTCAGTTGCTGTAGGGCACAAATTGTCTAGTCAGTACTGAGCACAAAATGTAAGCACTCACTATATGGTGCTGGTGGTGGAGGTGTTAGTAGTGGTAGTAAATTACTATTCTTGTTAGTTTTGAAAGCCCATACCAGGAAGGTTTAAACACACAGAGAGTGAGTATGACTCCTCACACACATTGATGACTGCTTAAACAATAACTGAGATTTTGCTCTTGTTTTGGAAGAACTTTTTTCAACGGAATGCCAATGAAGAACCAGGTGTTTGAAAAATGTGGCTGTGTTAAGTTAAATGAGCCTTTTTTGGACTCCAGATGGGAGCATAAAGCTGTTTGAAACCCCAACGGTCTTTTCTTGTTGATTTTCACATGACTGAAAAATGATTTGACCACATTACAGAGGAGCTGTGATGCGTTCTTGCTGCCAGTTCATTGCTACTATTTGGGAAAAGAAGAGATATTACAGCAAAAACTCATAAGCCTTGAAAATAGGAGGCTTGTAATAGAAGCCTCCTTAGAGCCTTTAATTATGGCATTGCTGAGGTGACACGCTAATTACAGGGCTCTTGGACAATTCCCTTCAGCTGAGTAGAGTCATCCATTGCTTCGTGTATCAGGAAGTGGAGTTCTATGTTAAAAGAATTGGAAGATATCTACCAAGTTTCAAAAGACCCACAGAAGACATTTAAATACATCTAGTAGCCTGTTTGATTTCTGTGCTCCATAGAGTGGATAATCAACTCTCCCACCCGATGTATATTAAATCTGCTTTCAACACACGTGAATATTTTCTCAAATAAGCTATGCCAAATTCTTATGGGCTTTGGCTGCAGCCCCCTAATAAAGCACAGCTGTAGACCTGGAAACTTGTCCTTTGAACATTTGGAAGCATCTCTGCAGGCTTCTTCCGTTGCTTGAGGCACATCTGGCCACTGAAAAACAATGTGACTTCTTTGTATTTAACCCTCCGGTCTTTAAAGAAACCATTTAGTGGAGCTTAGCTTTAATTTATTTAGTGGTTCCCCCATGAACTGTAAGAGTGAATACACCTCTAAAAGTAAGCCTTACCTCCTCCTGTACCCTGTGTGTCATGGGAAAGTACTGCCTTGAATAGTGGCTAAATTTTCCTTTTCTTAATTTCCTGTGGAACTGGAAGTAAATGGGTTTTCAGGTGTTACTCAGTGTCTCATACATATAATATACATCATACTTGCTGAAAATAATTAGATGCTTTGTATGAGAAAGCAGACTAATCATGGGAGTCCAACCATTCACAGATAATTGTTGTTATATTTTGGCATAGAACTCTTCAGACTTATTTCAACATGTGAATATCAATTTTCTTTTTTTTTGTAAAAATGGGATCATATGGTATATTGTTTTAAAACTTGCCTTTATTGGCCAGGCACGGTGGCTCACACCTGTAATCCCAGTACTTTGGGAGGCCGAGGTGGGTGGATCACAAGGTCAGGAGATCGAGACCATCCTGGCTAACACGGTGAAACCCTGTCGTGGGTGCCCGTAGTCCCAGCTGCTCCGGAGGCTGAGGCAGGAGAATGACATGAACCCAGGAGGTGGAGCTTGCAGTCAGCCGAGATCACACCACTGCACTCCAGCCTGGGCAATGGAGCAAGACTCCGTCTCAAAAACAAAAAACAAAACAGAAAAACTTGCCTTTATCAAATACCAATATACTGTGAACATCATTCCATATAATACGTTAAATGGCTGCTGAGGACTTACCATCTGGATTCCAAATAATTTATAATATTCAACTAGTTTGCTATTGTTTGTTTTTTTAATTTTATTTTATATTTTTATTTATTTATTTTTTTGAGACGAAGTTTTGCTATTGTAACCCAGGCTGGAGTACAACGGAGCAATCTTGGCTCACGGCAACCTCCGCCTCCCAGGTTCAAGCAATTCTCTTGCCTCAGCCTCCTGAGTAGCTGGGATTACAGGCACCTGCCACCACGCCCAGCTACTTTTTGTATTTTTAGTAGAGAGTGGGTTTCACCCTGCTGAAGGCTGGTCTTGAACTCCTGACCTCAGGTAATCCGCCCACCTCAGCCTCCCAAAGTGCTGAATTACAGGCATGAGCCACTGCGCCTGGCTTTCTTTTATTTTTTGAGACAGCATCCCACTCTGTCATCCAGGCTGTAGTGCAGTGGCCCAATCTCAGCTCACTGCAACTCCACCTCCCAGATTGAAGCAATTCTCACGCCTCAGCCTCCTGAGTAGTTGGGATTTTAGGCATGTGCCACCATGCCTGGCTACTTTTTGTGTTTTTAGTAATTTGGGATTGTGTTTCGCCATGTTGGCCAGGCTGGCCTCTACTGTTTAACTTTTAGATTGTTGACCTGATGACTTATCAGCTAGAATTAGGTTCAGCTTTATTCATAGAAAACTCCAAAGAATAGTGGCTTAAACAACATGAATATTTATTTCCCTTGAACATAAGATGGCCCAGAGGTGGGCAGTCTAGGGTTGCTGTGGCAGCCATCAAAGACTCAGGATTCTTCTACCTTTTTGTTCCAGAACCTTTTTCTGGATAGCTTCTGTCTTAGTTTGCTTTGTGTTGTTGTAACAGTATATCTGAGGTTGGGTAGTTTATAAAGAAAAGAGGTTTATTTGACTCGTGATTCTGGTGGCTGGCAGGTTCAAGTCTGGGCAGGTGCATCTGGTGAGGTCCTCAAGCTGCTTCAACTCATGGCAGAAAGTGGAAGAGGAGTGGATGTGTATAAACAGATCACATGGTGAGAAAGGAATCAAGAGAGGGAAACCAAGGAAGCCAGAGTCTTCATAACAACATACTCTCCTGAGAATGAATTTATTCCCATGAGAGTGAGAACTTGCCTACCCCTGAGGGAGGGCATTAATCTACTAATGATGGATCCATTCTCAAGACCCAGACATCTCCCACTATGCTGCACCTCCCAACACTGCCACATTGGGGATCAAATTTTAGTATGAGTTTTGCTGGGGACTAAACAAATCATGGCAGCTTCAATCCCCAGGGTCACTTCTTGGCTCAAAATAGATGGACATCATATCCAAGTTCCAGATAATGCAGAGGAGAAAGTAATAAAGGGTCCAAAGGGTTCCTCCCCAGCCAAATCAGCTGCTTTTAAGTAGCTTCCCTGGAAGTCCCATGCAACACTTCTGCTTACCTATAGTTGGTCAAACTCAGATGCAAAGGAGGTTAAAAGGAGTGTCAAAAGAGTTCTATTGCTAAGGAAAAAAAAAAAAAAAGAAAAAGAATGGCTCTTGTGTAGCAACTAGTGGTTTCTGCCACACCAATCTTTCCCCTTATAATCAATGCTATCATGTATCTCTTCTAGCTAAATCTTTTTACACATTCATGATTATTTCCTTATGATTTATGCTGAGGCAGTAAATTGTGCCAGGTCAAGGGTGAGAACACCTAAAATATTATCTATTTTTTGTTATTGAAAAAGCAACGTATGCTTATTGAAAACAATTCAAACATAGCAGACCTATAAACTTGAAAAATACATTTTGCCACTCTGAAATGTTGTGCCAATTCATGTTATTCAGTAGTGCACAAAGGTGTCAATTATACTATATTCTTACCATTCCCTTTTGCTCTGTTGCCTTATTAACCAGTCTGATAAGTAAAAAAAATTAATTAATTTTTATTTCTTTGAATACT
Source organism: Papio anubis (assembly GCF_008728515.1). Taxonomy (NCBI): domain Eukaryota; kingdom Metazoa; phylum Chordata; class Mammalia; order Primates; family Cercopithecidae; genus Papio; species Papio anubis. The sequence continues at coordinate 86,532,266 of NC_044977.1, read as the reverse complement.
CACTAGTTGTCTGTTGAGGTCCTTTCCCCATTTTTCTATTGGGGTACTTTAAAAACAATTATATATATATATATATATATATTTAATTCTTTTCTTTTGAAAAACCTCACTCTGTCGCCCAGGCTGGAATGCAGTGGCACAGTCTCAGCTCACTGCAACCCCCAACTCCTGGGCTCAGGAGATTTTCCCGCCTCAGCCTCCCAAATAGCTGGGATAACAGACCTCAAGTGATCCATCTGCCTCGGCTTCCCAAAGTGCTGGAATTACAGGTGTGAGCCTCTGTACCTGGCCTATATTTTATATTTACCTGATGACTGCCATATGTTCTAATATTTTTTCAAGCTTACACTTTCCTTTTTACAGTGTTTTTGTCATGCAAAAATTTTAAACTTTATGCACTCAAATCTATCTTTTCCTTTCAAGGCTTCCCCTTTGGTGTAAATGCTAACACTTAAAAGAAAAAAATTTATATTTTTATTTTCTAGATGAAAATTTAAAAGTTCTGTGTTGGCTTTGGAATTAAAGTCTTAGTGCTGAGAGCCAGCTGTAGTGAAACAGGCAGTTTGCTGAAGTAATCTCCCTTTTTGTCTTATAGCACAAAGCTGTGTGCTGATTAGCTGAGGGGATAAAATCAGCATGTTTCAACAATAAAACAGGACAGGTGAGCATCATTTTCTGCAACAGGTTTCTGACAACTGGTATGGAAATGAAGTATTTGTTTTACTCGAATTCTATTTTCTTGTCATTATTATCTTTTTTATTATTTTATTTATTTTTTGTAGAGATGAGATCTTGCTATGTTGACCAGGCTGGTCTCAAATTCCTGGCCTCAAGCAATCCTCCTGCCTTGGCCTCCCAGAGCATTGAAACTACAGGTGTGAGCCACTGCACAAAGCCCGGGATCCTGTTTTCCTTTCATTTACATTATGTCTAACTTTAGGAAGATTTTTCACAAGCTAAACTCCAAAATATTTATTAATTCAAATTGCGCTTCCCTGTCTCTGAGGAGCAATGTGGAATCATGAGACAAACATGAGTCTTGAGGTGAAAAAACCTGAGTTAAACCCTACCAACATGTATCACTTATGGGACTTTAGGTCACCTATATGGCCTGGATGGGCCTCAGTTTGTCTGGTTGATTTGCAGGATTAAAGAAGATAATAATCATGAAAGCACCTAGCACCATAATTAGCTCATGGAGATGGAGGCAACCAGCAGATGTTTCTCCAATCTGCCCAGAAACAAGAGTTTAAGTGCATGGTGTCCAATATTTTCTTTTGTATTAAGAATCCCTTTTCAATGCAAATAATCACTCCCTACTTTTTCTGTTTGGTAGTTACATGTTCAAATATTAGGGTAGTAAATAGGACAGGGCCCCCTTGGCCATCTTTGCTCCTACCCTTCAGCATGGAGGCCAGTGTTACATGTTGTAGAATACTCTCTCTCCACCCTCAAAATAAACTCCAAAACCATTGATAGATTTTGTTTAAACTGAAATTTTTCAGTTAATGTGAGGAGAGGGGGCATGGGGGAGCTTGGCTAATAGGTGCTACTGACACAGCCATATAGCTACAAGTCCTGGAACCAGCAAGCAGCCCCACACTGTTCGATTCCTTCTCTTGCCTTTTAGGAACCTAGAATTTGTTCAGCTGTCTTAGACTGTATAGCATCTTGAGATCCTTGTGGAGGGGAGGGTGAGGAGTTTTCATTTATGCTTATGCTGGACCTGGAGAAAGAAACTAAGGCCTGAAGAAAGAAAGAAAGAAAGGACTTGGGTAAAATAGTGCAGTCAGTGGTCGAGCTGAAACCGGGGTGGCTGCTCCAGGCTCCCCAGCCTGCCCTCCAAGTCCGTCAGAGCTGATGACCCGATATGGTTAGTTGCTCACAAACTTGAGCATTAGAGGTCAAGATGATCATTAGTTGTGGCCTGGAGAAGAGCCATTTTATATCCAAGGGAATAATATGCCAGATGAATAGGAACATTAGCGATTTTCATTTGCTATGTGCTAATTTGTCTTGCAAAAGGTGATCTGACTTCTTTAAGCCTCAAGCTGGCAGATTTCATTGTGTGCTATTTCTGAGGTCTTGGCAGCAGAGCTCACTCTCCATCCCAGATCTCTGAGAACTCCAAAGAATCTGGTGCAGGGTGTTCCTGTGAATTAAGATTTTGACAAGCATCAACAGAATCTGGGTGATGCCGAGTGGAACAGGAACGCGTGGTGAGCGGCTCAGACCCCAACGTGCCCTTCGGCTTTCAAGCAAATGGGCTGTTCAATAGCTGTGGGACTCAGGAAAACCTTTCACAGGGCTCTTACTGAAGAGATGAGCATGGAGGGAGCATGGAAGTGAGACCTGCTAGGAGCAGGTGACTCACCACGTGCTAGCCATGTTCCCTCAGCTGTGGAGGGTATTGCTTATAAACATCAATTATCAATTATCCATCTGGGCCTGGCAGGTTCCATGACTTTACAAGCCACATAACTTTAATAATTTCATCTCTTGGGTTCACTGATCTAGCACTTTTGTTTACTCTCCAGGAAGTTCATATAATACACATTTGTGTGTCAAGTGGGTATAGGTTGTGGCACATGCTGGGAAACAGAGATTTGACCCCAAAATTTATCAACAAATTTAGAATAAACAAAACTTATTTTGGCATTGGCCAAATTTGCTCTGGCTTCTTTATCTCTTTGGAATGCCCAAGGAGTTTAGTTTGTTCAGTTCATCTTGACTCTAAGCCCTCTGCTATGATTGGAATGTTTGTGTCTCCTCAAAATTTGTAACTTGAAACCTAATTCCAATGTGATGGTACTAACAGGTAGGGCCCTTGGGGTGACGAGGTTATGAAAGTAGAGCCCTCATGAATAGGATTAGTGCCCGTCCAAAAGAGGCCGCAGAGATGCCTTGCCCCTTCCACCATGGGAAGACATAGCGAGAAGGCGTCATCTGTAATAAAAACCAAAAAGTGGCCCCCTCACTAAATCTGCTGGTGCCTAGATCTTGGACTTCCCAGTGTCTAGACCTGTGAGAAATAAATTTCTGTTGTTTATAAGCCAACCAGTCTATGATATTTGATATAGCAGCCCAGATGGACTAAGACACTCTGTCCCTAGCCCCTCTAGCTTTGGGATATAGAAAGTAAACAGCTCTTAGAAACAGCCCAGAGTTCAACTTCACGCTGCATTTCAGAGAGGGGTCTCTGAAACACTCTCCCCTCAGTTAACGTTGATGGTTGTTAACTGAGAATTGGAAGTCCCAGGCTGGGCCTGTGGATGGGATTCTGACAGTTCAGGGTGTGTCTGTTGAGTTAGTGGTGACAGTGTCTGGCTTGTGTCTCTCTGCAGGAGGTAATTTACATGAGGAAGTGAGCTTTGCTCCAAGAGGAAGTTGTGCACCCAGGAAGACATGCAGACAGGGGGCAACAGGAAAATACCATGTCGTGTTCTTCAACTGTGAGCCCTCCCAGCAGGTCCTTGGAATTCATCTAAATCCCTTGGAGAGGGCTGCAAGCCCAAGCTGACAGTAGTTTTCATCAGGACTGTGGCCTGTGGCAGTGCAGGCAGTGCCCCAGGGCCTAGGAGACTCAGGGCAGCAGAGGTGGACAGAGGAGTGCCTCAGAGAGCTACACTGATGCAGGGAGACTCCAGGGAACCTAGCCCTGCCTTGCTACCCAGAAGAGTATCTCCCTAGGAATGTATGTAGCCAACACCCCAGGTGTGGCCACAGCATTCCCATGGAAGTTGCCAGGGCTAGGGATGAGTCCCAGTCCTCACTGGACTTTGTAGAGTTGACATCAACTAGGGGTCTGAGTACGAGAGCAGTTTGTGATGCAAGTAAGCCACCCCAGGGTCCCTTAGCAGTGACTGGGTAGGACTTTCAGCGGAACAAGAGCCAGTGAATTTGGGGTCCTATTAATATCACTTGCAGAGTGCCTGGGGGAGCAGGGGTTATTTGGAATTCTCTTCCTTCCTCAACTCAGGGAAGAGCAACCAAAAATATGGGGGACAGTGGCAATGGTAGCAGTCTCTGGCTTTGAGTCTCAGCCACTGTCATCTTTGGAATCCAATACCCTCAAGCTCTGCCCTTCCCTGCCCTTCTTTTCCCTTCCCTCCCCTCCCCTTCCTGGGGCTCTTAAATTCTCTCCGATTGTCATTAAACTTTCCTGCCTGCCCTTCCAGGGCTACTCTGTCTTTCTCACTGCGGTTCCCCTGCCTTCTACACTGTTTGATGTTGCTGTTAAGATTCTACTATCTCCTTTTCCACTGGCACCAACTCCAATTTCTCACCCTGACGTTAGTGCTTCTCTTATCATTGTAGATCTTGGTGCCCAACCCACCCTGCCAAGGTAGGGTGCCCTCTTTCCATCAGAGTTAAACTTTTCTTTGGTTCCTTAAAATATCTTTTGCTCCCTAATCTTCTTTCCACCTTCCCACTTAAACAACTTAAGGACAAGTTACTGCCAAGGAGGGTTGCATGTGAACGGCTTCACAAAGTGTGTCATGAAAAAGTTCTCTTCCCACTGACAATTAAAGAGGGTCCTCTCAAATTCCTCCAGCTATGGGACAATTTCCTACTGCATATCCCTCTGCTTGGTGTTCATTTTTCACATCCACTTAAACATTTCATTTCCTATCTTTAGCATCTCTCTTTCCAGACTGGAATTCCACAAAACAATCTGACACTCCCTTTCAGAAGACTTTCCTTATGAAATATCTGGCAGTTACTTCTGTTTGTTTAAACTTGAAAAAAAAAATCAATGATTTCAAATTGCAAATTCAGTTAAAATTTACTTTGCGATAATGTTGTAGGATAATACTGCCAGAGTTTGGAAGCAGAAAGCAAATGAGGCGGGAAAACAAGATAATCGAGAGGATAGTAGAAAAGGATCTCTGATTAGTGAAGCACAATTGCACGGAATAAATACAATATCGATTCTTGTGTAAAAATCACCTACAGATGAGGGAAAAAAAGATGATGCTTTGTCATCTCTCCTTTCCATTTCTAGTTTTCAGGCTATTTTCAAGTTCTCTTGTATTCATTTGCTTTTGTTTTTAATACATTTCTGATTTAGAAGATTGATAATTCTTTAAATGCCTTTCAATTCCTAGTATTTCCTTTTTAAAAACGTATTCCATCTGAACCCCTGTAGCTCCATGTCAGGTTTATTCTTTGGCCATTCCTCACTTACTACATGATGTTATTGGTATTTGCGTCCATATCTTCACTCCCCTGCTTGGTTGTGAATTTACTGAGAGTAGAGAAGAGACACATACTTACATATGCTTTACCAACAGTGAATTCCCCAGTGGCACGAGTAGGTGGAATTCTTATTTTAAGAATATGATTTTTAAAACAGAGTTTTAAAATAATTTTATAATGAGAATTTTCACACAGACTACATGTTTTGGTGACTCTGAGATGGAGAATACAGGTTCATCTATAGCTTCAATCATTTGTAGAAGGAAAAGATGGATGTTTTATCCGTGAAATGATTTTCTTAGTTCGTTAGATTTGTTTACTGTTCCTGGGGCATATGTAAAATTTAAAGACACACACACACACACACACACACACACACACCCTTGAAAGGAGTACGGGGTCATCCCACTGTGCCCCTGTGGGAGGTGAACAGATGTGTCTCCAGTTCCAGCACTGAGTCAAAGGTTTGCAATTCCCAGAGGGCTGGGGATTATGGCTCTTAGGGGATGAGCTTGGTGGCAGGGGCCTGCTGGTGCTTAGAGGCTGGAACCACCTTGGAGAAGGAAGGTTCAGCTGTGGCCTTCGTTAACCCGCGGGACCTTCCTGATGCACTTCTGGAAATGGGAGCTCAAGGGAATACAGAGATGGTCCCTATTTCCTTTCTGGTTTTTTTTTTTTTTTTTTTTTTGGTATTAGATGAATTTGAATTAGTCTGAGGACTCTTCAAGTTGGTTTTTAGCTTAGCCCTTTTTGACCCAAATAGTCTCTGAACATTTTATTTTGTATGTGACTTTACATAGAGAATTCTTGGTATTTCACTGGCATTTCATGGAAGACCATTGCTGCAGAAGAGATACGTAACTTTCTTGAAGTTGCACATTGCGTTTTGTCAATTCCTTAGACAGGGGGCATAGAGAGCACAGGTCAGCTGCTCAGGGCCTGGAGCCAGACCAGTTTTGGAGTAGGGCCCTGTCACATACTAGCTGTGGGAGAGGCCAGTTTCCCATGAAGCTGATGACAATTAAACTCCAGGGTTTCTCCCTTCATAGGCTCCTTCCAAGGCCGTGGGAGGGACCCTAGCCATGTGACCAATGCAGTCAACCAGTTGAGACTGCTGTCTCTTTCTACTCTGACTTCTTCTTGGTCTCTCTCTGCCTTGTGTAGGGTAGCACTGGAATGCCCAAGGGCATTTTGGGGATCTGGCTAGAGAGCAGTTGAGTGGGGAATATGTGGCTTTAACTGCAATTCGGAAAGTCGTTTTGAAATGTGTCAATCAAACAAGTGAAAACATTACAGCTTCTGATTTGAACATAGGTGAATGGTACATTTTTAATGGTCGTCTTTAAACTTACTAAAGAACTGCAAGAAAATTCATATAAAGACAGAAACATGAAATAGAAATGACAGAGGTGAGCAATAAAATCACTAGACACTGAGGAGGCTTATAACAAACACTTTTCAGATCATATCAAACTCACTCATTCATTAACAGAAAGGTAAATTTTTATTCATTCATTTACAGCAAGAGAAAATAGTGACTAAAAATGATGAAGAAGCTCTTGGAGTTTTAATAATCCAGCTGGTGATGAGGAGTGAATCACATGAACACATTGGGAAAAAAACAAATTTCTTGCTTATTTGACACAGAATGAAAGTAACATGAAATTCATATTAAGTCATTATAATGAGGAGGTCTGTTCACAACAAACAGCTTAATGAATGTTGTCAACTCAGTAATGTTGATTTAAGGTTCATCATTGACAGGCAAACTTGAAATGTCCTGAAATATTGCAGCTCAGCTACGAAGGAAACTTGATAGAGCTTTCCCCAAATTTGACAACAACCCTAAAGATTTATCTACTGTCATCAGTAATGAGTCATGAAGCTGAAAATAATAAAGACAAATTTTGATCAATCACACTACGGGAAAGAAATTCTTATTCTGTTTTCTTTATAGAAAAAGTATGCAGCCAACAAATGTAAGAAAAAGTATGATAGATATATGTCAGGTAGATGATGAAAATCACTGTTATCACTGTCATTTTTCTGGATTTTATGATATTTGTAATACTTTTACAGTTGTAATTTGTTGCAATTTCTTTCCTCACTGTAAATATTCACTTACATACCTACATTTGTACTTGTAGTTTTATATTCTTTTCCTTAAAGCCGGCATCCTGAAATTGTATGTTTTAAGCCCCACAAAACCTGGATCTGCCCTGCAGCTACGTGACCCTGAAGAAGTGATGTGCATGTTCTGAATGTCAGTTTCCTCGTGGCAGACTGGGCTTGGTACAGATTTCTGATTATTAGTTAAGGAGTTTAAATGAGAGAATGAAGAGGAAGTGTTTAGCACAGAAGATGTGGGGAACACTCCCTGTTAGTATCATCCATTCATTAACTCAGTAGGCATGGATTAAGCACCAAAACTTTCAGGCATTGCAGCTTCAGCAAAGAACAAGATGGAGAAAGTCCCTGCCCTTGAGAAGCTTATGTTCTGGTTTATTCTAATTATTATGGTTGTTTAGCACTCTCACTTCAGGCTATCTTTGTGCTCCTACTGCTCCTAAAAGTGCTGCTGGCTCCTTGCCTTTTTCAAATTGAATGAGCAAAATTAATTGGTTTTGAAAATTCTGTGCCACCTTTTGGATGTGTGGTCATCCCTGTAGTGTTGCAAAGCCAGAGCTGGAAACTGATGGCTCAATGTCCACTTGAGTCCTGCAGTAGAGTGAGGTTGGCATTCACAGTTTGTAATTTGGCATTCTGAGCGGTCGGTGGCACAGGTGGAGCAGCTCAGCATGGAGCTCATCACAGGACCTTGAAAGGGGCCTGTCGAGTGGCCCTGGGAACCTCAGAATAGCAGAGACCTTGTGGAACCAGGACACAGAGATTACTCACTTCTCTATGGGGTTACCTATCCTCATAGGTGCTGGGGTAACCCATCAGTTTGGAAATATCATTTTCTGCATGAATAGCTTCTCAAAGCGTAGCTTTCTTAAAGCTGGAGAGGAGTCAGGAAGGGAGAGTGCACACATGATTCTGAGGACCAGTGGGTTGCTTTTCCATTTAGACCCTCTGAGTCCAAGCATCTGCTGAAATTTATTTATAGGTTTACAGAAAGGGTCTTGGTTATGCTATAGCAGAAGCCCAGTGTGCTGGCTTTGGTCCAGTTTTGGAAAGCTGATATATTTGACTCTTTTTGTTTTATTTTAGGAGCGTGCTGTACTGGTAGAATCAAATAAGGAAGGAGTGATTTGTGAGCACAGTGCTATTTTTTAATTTTTAATTTTTTTGAGTGTGGGTAACTTGGTTGGAGGTCTGATAATCGCTTGGTCATTTAGAACAGCTACATTCAGTTATTGAAATCTCAGATCTAGAGAATCTACTTATTATCTTCTTGGGCTGTGAATCTGTTTTTGACACGTAAATAGATTGTAAGTTCTGGAATGACTTGTCCTAAAGAACTCCAGATATAGACTGTGAGCCCCTTTAGGCCAGAGACCTCATCTGCTAAGTCCTAGGAATCAGCACAGTGCCTGGCACTTAGTAGGTGCTCAATAAATATTTATTGAATGAATGAATGAATGAATGAATAAAAGATAAGTGAATGAAGGAAGGAAGGATCATATAAGATTAACAGCATTTCCAAGGTGAAGAAGGAGGCCTCTTCTACTGAAATAAATTCATATGGTATTCATTTAAGGCAAGCTAAAGAAGACTCAGTTAAATAAAGTTTACTTCAAAAATAAATGTTGTGCTTTGAGAATAAACCTTTTCCTGTATTGAGACAGAATAAAGTGATTTGCAACTCTAGATGCATAACTCAAAAAGGAAAACATTTAAATATGTGTCAAGGTAACTAAGCTGTTTGCTAGGAGTCATCATAGACCCATGACTTATCCCACGGGATTTAAGTCAGAGACCCTGGGCTCCAACCCAGCTCTGGCACACACTGGCTGAGTGGTCTGGGCTAAGAAATGGGAGCTCTCTGAGTTTTCTCATCTATATAATGGGAATAACAATAATGACTTCTTCACAGAGTTGTTGGAAAGATTGAATAAGATAATGCTTGGCACAAAGTGAGTGCTCAATACGGATTTCTCCTCCCCACCTTCTTCCCTTCCTTTCCTTCCTGTTCCTCCTCTTTTTCCCTTCTGCTAATTAATCTGGGAATTGGCAATTACTCTTGCTCATTTCCACAGCTGATCTCCAGGAAGCAAATTAGAGTCTGGGAATGACTGGGGAACTTTCTGTAGGCCACTGTTCAGCTCAACCTGGCAGTAACATCTTTGCATGCCTTTGACTGTTCAGAAAAGAAATACATAAAGATTCTTGTCTTGTGATTTTACAAGAGTCTGGTACTTACAATTTTGCTCATTTAATTAATGACTATCCCCCTCCTATACCCACTCTCACCCTAAGTTGAATTTCACCAGCATTTCAAGTCCTCTAGGATTGCTCTGTGCTCCTTTTACTTCTTGGCATGCAAACCACTTTTGTTTTCCTTTTAAGAGATTTTACTGGGCTGGGTGAGAAATTGACGTCGAAGACAGTTTCCTATGGACTTGGGCCTTGAAGGTGACTGATGTTTTAAAAGCTATTAGTGACGTAGAGAAGCCAAGCAGAACTCGCCCTTCTGGAGAGGCCCCCACGACTCTCTAAAGCACTCCTATCTCCTAGCTCCTCCATGAGAATTCAAGGTCGAGCTCATCCGTGGTGGTGGCTCGACTTTGCTCATTTTGTACATTATTTATGTAATATGCGGGTTGTGAGGGAGTGTGGATGTGGATGATTCATAGGCAGGAGCGGTTAGAAACAGATTGCAGAAGCCCAGCTCCTTTTACTTGGGTGTCCCCCACCACCCCCAAGCTGCTTCATCTGCTGCCCCCTGCATGCCCTCCGGCGGCAGCTACTGGGGCTAAATGTGGCCCTCAGGACTCCCCCAGGCAGCAACCCTGTGGAGCAGCAGGGCACATGGGCCCTTTAGAGGCCCTCCACCTGCAACAGATCCTGGGGACACACCCACCTCCCAAGATGTAACTCTCATAAAAAAAACCTAAACTATAAAATAGCATAAGGGATTCTAAAAAAGTTATGATGACTACTTCAAGGCTTATTTTTTGAAATACCAAGTTTTTAAAAAAGTTTCTCATTTTTGTGTTGCTGTTCCTGCTTTTCTAGGATATGCCTGGCACCTGTGTTTAGCCTATTTAATGGGTAGCCCAGTGACCAGCAGGCAGGCTGTTTTCTCATGGCTAAACTGTAGAGGAAGCTTTTCTCAACTTTTTATAAGTGTCATCCCAATCAGGAGACCTGCCTTCAGGTGACACCCAAGACCCTCTGCTGTATTGGGAAGAGCCCTGGCTGTGGAGTTAAACAGGCTTGGTTAGGAGAAGCATTAGTTCTGTGTATCAGTTATCTATTGTGAACATGATACCATGGAATAACACTCGGCAGCACCTCCATGGCATACAAAGCATTCGTTATTCACACTTCAGGGGTGGCTAGGCAGCGCTGTTGATCTTGAGTGAGCTTCCTCACATATCTAGGGGGTGATAGGGTGTCTGGACTCTGGGCTTAACATAGCTCATCCTCCAGCAGGCTAGCCTGAGCATGCTCTCATGTAATGGCAGAACTAAGAGTGAATATAGGTCCAGCCACGTAAGCAATTTTTAAGCCTGTTTGCAGCACATTTGCTAACATCCCAGTGACCAAACCAAGTCACATGGCCAAACTCAGAGTTGGAGAGGATGTACACATTTCATGAGAAAGAGCTTGGAACCATGGAGAGGTGAAGAATTGGGGTCATTTTTGTAATCTATTATACTGTGTGGGCTTGGGAAAGTTAACTGACCCCTTTGAGCTCCACCTTTCCCTCCTCTTGGAAAAGGTCTCCTGATCTCTAGCCATCAAGTGTGTGTGAGGATCAAATAAGAGAATTTGATTAGACGGGTATGATTCATGGTTGTTTAAGCTTACAAAAGTGCTGTGAAACTGGTATTAACCATGTTTCCAGGCTAAGGGAGGTAAATGAATACCCCTTTGATTGGTTTCTTCATTCGAAGATTAGATACTGTATTAGGGTTCTCCAGGGAAACAGAATCAACAGGGTGTATATCTGTCTAGATAAATTTATTTTAAGGAATTGGCTCATGTGATTGGTGGGTCCAAAGTCCCATGGGGGCAGGCCAGCAGGCGACTCAGGAAGAGTTGCAATTCAAGTTCAGAAGCAGAATTCCTGGCTGAATTCCTTCTTGCTTAGTAGAGGTCAATCTTCATTAACTGATTGGATGAGGCCCACTCACATTATGAAGGGCAATCTGCTTTACTCAGAATTGACCTATTTAAATATTAATTTCATCCAACACCCTCACACAAACATCCAGAATAATGTTTGATCAAATATCTGGGCACCGTGGCCCAGCCAAGTTGATGCACAAAATTAATCAACACAAGTACTATGGGCTCAGCTCTATGATTAATTATGAATTCAACAAATATTTATTGAGTGCCTACTTGTACCTGGCACTATGTTTATCCATCAGAGTACAGCAGTTAATGCAGTGTCAACCCTGCCTTCAAAGCACTTACGTTCTAGTAAGAGATAATGAAACAGTTAACAACAAAGCCTGCCAAATGCTGCGAGAGCTGCCACTTGTGGTGTGTACTTCCTGAACGAAGTTTCCTGCGTACATCACCTCACTTAATGCCCACAAACAAACCATTAGGTAGGCATTGTTATCCCTGCTTTGCAAATGAGGTTTGGAGAGATTAAGTGAGCTCTCTGGAGGTCAAATAGCTCACAAGTGGCAGAGCCAAGACTGAGTTCACATCTGCCTAATGCCCAGGCCCAGGCTGTTGGTAGCTCCACTGTCACTCACACCCTTGCTCTGTGGCCTTTCACAGACAGAAGAGCAGAGAAGCCAGAGGATTGTGGGAGCCTGAAGTCAACCTAATGGTGGACCATCAGAAGCTGGGGAGGGCATCTCTGCTGCTCTCTGCAAGAGGCACGTGCCCTTCTGCCCCTGCTGGCTGGTTTGCTTTGCTACTTTGAGCCCCTGGGATGTGGGTGGCAAAGAGACCACCAACATTGTTGTGGAGTCTGAAAGTCCATCTTGGGAAACAACCTCTCAGTATTCTCATCTTTGAAAGGGACAAATGAGTGTGTGTCTGTGTGTAGGTAGCGAGAGGGAGGATTTGAGTCCTTTCCAGGAAAGTCACCTCTTCATTCATTCTGCCCAGAGACATGCTCTGGGTGAGTGTGTGTAAAGACACACATATGTAATGTTTTCAGACTTTATCATACTTCCAAGCACCTCACAGTGGCGGTGCAGATGGAACTGTATGCTAATGGGTGTCAGCGAAGCGTGCTACCCACATAAGGATTGCTCCTAGGTATGTTTAAAGCAAGCTATCCGCTAAGGGGCTTCTCTCCTTAGCAGTTAGCTCTGGGAAGAACACGGCTATGCACACATTCGCCGTTGGCCTGGTGTACGCTGGCCAAAAAGCATGGCCTGGCCCATAGATGAGGAACCTGTGGAGGCGGGGGAGAGGGGGGCGCTTTATGTAAGTGGTTTTTAGACAGATGGAGGATTCATTTTAATTGCATAAAAGGCAGTCTTTCTTGAGTGGAGATGTAGGTCCTTTTGCAAACCTGTGCTAGACAAATCTTTGCTGCTGCTGCTTTTCTAAACACCCCTCTATTTCCATGAGAATTCCTCCTCAGTGTGTTGAGTTCTATCTGGGCCATTTGCTGCTCAACCTTCCCCTCACTCAGGGTAAGTTCATCCCAGTCCTGATGCTGCCATCTGAAGAGTTGGCTTTTTTTTTTTTTTTGAGATGGAGCCTAGCTGTGTCGCCCAGGCTGGAGTGCGGTGGCATGATCTCAGCTCACTGCAACCTCCGCCTCCCAGATTCAAGCAATTCTCCTGTCTCAGCCTTCTGGGAGAAGGCCCAAGTTCTCCCAGAGTAAACACCCTTGAGACTTTCAGGAGCCTGGTGTCCAGCATCTCCCTCTTCAGAGCCCATGCTGCAACCACCATTAGTGGCCCGTAGCTCAGGGACCTGGGTGTGCCAGGAGGCTAGCTTCCTGGATATGCGTTGGGTTGAAGACGCTGAGTGTAACAAGAAAAACATCAGGTTGGATCACTGGTTTCTGTGCAGCTATAATCAAGGTGAAATTACTTATCCTGTTTATTTTATCAGTGACAAGTGAGTAAAACCTGATCTTCTCCAGCAGGAAGCTGGAGCTCCAGTAATGCAAGCTCGTTGCTCTGCAGGATGAGCTTTTCCCAAGAAAGAACAAGAGTTTGCTGCACAGTTCAGGGAGACCCTTTGCCAAGGTTGTTCTGAGCTAGTGGAAGGAAGTTCAGCTCAGGTATTAGTTCTTGTAAGCACCGTGCCAATTTTGTTAATCTCTGTATAGCTGGTGTTCTTTATTGAGAAGCACACAATCGATGTTTGTTAGCTGAATGAATGACTGTATTGAGACCAGCCAGAGTGGAGGCACCCTCGACCAAAAGAATCCTCACCCACTGTAAACCATATAGTACATGAAACCCAGCTCTCATGCAGGTTGCTGAGGACAGCTCTCTCGGGGAACAAGGAGGGATGCAGGATCTTCTCAGCCTTTGTCTCTCCACACTGCAGGCCATAGAGATCTGAAGAGCAGAGATTTCCTTCTCTGGCCTGTCCATCTTCACCCTTTACCATGTATCTCTCTTCCTCGGCACTTTTGTCTTCTCCCATGAGTAGCATGTTCTTTTATCATCTCTGTGCCTTTGCATGTGTCATCACCCCTGCCTGGAACGCCTGCCCACTCATCTGGTGGAGTCTCACTTGGCCTACAGGCAGAGATCTCACGCTTCCAGACAGACAGTCCTGTGTGGAGCCGGACTCTCAGCCTCAGGGGCTAGCCTGCCTGGATTTCCATCTTGAGGCATTTAGGACTTATCATTTGGGACTGTGGCAAGTTGCCCAAGTCACCTAATAATTCCGGACCTTGAGTTTTTCATCTGGCAAACAGGAATGACAAGTAGGACCCAAATCAGAGGACTGTTCTAAGGGCTGAATTAGTGAATATGCACAAAGTACATGAAACGGAGCCTGGAACACAGCCCTTAGGACTCACCAGCCACCTCTACATTGCAATTCCCTTCTCTTCTGCACCCCTGTCAGAGCTGTTTTCACCTTCGTCTCCCTGAACCACTTTGCTCTCATCTCTTTCCAACTCAGCACCTTGGCTGCTCCCCTCCCCGATTCAACAACTGCCAGGGGTTTCCCCATTCTCACACAATTACATTCATGCTTCTTCGCAGAATTCAAGGTTTTCCATTTTGCAGGCCAAATTTGGCAACATATTTTCCCTGCTACTTCCCTAACCACAGCTGATGTTCCTGCCTGAATGCACTCTGTCTGTGCCCTCTCATCTCCTGGCTCTCTCTGGCCCTGGTCATTCCGTGACTCTGTCCTTCCCCAACCTCTGCCTTCTCAGGCTTCTGCCCCTAGGGGAGGGAAGCGCATGCAGCCTGGGTGGGCCTTCCTCCACAGGCAGGCTTCTAATACTCTCAGCTGAGCTCTGAAGGTCAGTCTCTGCACTCACATTCAGAAAGATAGCACAGTCCTGGGATCAGATTCCAAGCTACATTGTACGTTGTAGCAAAATGAAACCCATTAGCTTATAGCAGGTTAATGTTCCATTGCCACCCAAAGTGCCCTGATTTGCTTGCCTCTTTCTGACACTGGTTTTCTTACACTGAATTTGGTTTCTTCAGGGACCAACCTCAGTCATCTTGAGGAATTCTAATTTAGAAAATATGAAGGCAACTGTGAATGCTATAGAGAGGGTCACTGCATCTTATTGTCCCTAAACATGCATAGCTTTTAAAAACCATCAGTTAATGTTTCCTATGTAGCAGAAAATGTGTATCACATAATGTTAGAGGAAAAAAAATCAGAATGCAAAATTGCATTTACGATATGACAATAACTAGGTAGGAAGCATGTGGCTCAGGATAGAATAGCTATAGACTAATGAAAATAGCTTTATTTGTTGGAGAAATGGGATTATAGACAACTTTATTCTTCCTTTTACTATCGTTACGTTAATGTCACTGCTATTATGTAAAATACAAACATCAATTATATTAGTAGTTATCATGTATGGTATCATATTAATAATATGATAAGCACATGCTCATTCTGAGTCACTGATCTCTGCATTATCTCGTTTAATCTTCCAGCATGACTGTGAGGTGGGGACGTTTACCTCTGGTTATGGATGAGAGAGTAGAGTAGTCACCCAAAGTGTCACAGCCACTAGGGGCCTTCCACAACACCAAGATTCCTCCCCTCTAAACCTATACTCAACTATTGCTGCTTGGTTATTAAAATAAAACCAGGCTGGGTGCAGTGGCTCACACCTGTAATCCCAGCACTTTGGGAGGCTGAGGCGGGTGGATCGCCTGAAACCAGGAGTTCGAGACCAGCCTGGACAAATGGGGGAAACCATGTCTCCACTAAAAATACAAAACCTAGCTGCACTTGGTGGCGTGCACCTGTAGTCTGTAGTCCCAGGTACTCGGGAGACTGAAGCAGGAGAATTGCTGGAACCCAGGTGATGGAGGTCACAGTGAGCCGAGATCGCGCCACTGCACTCCAGCCTGGGTGATAAAACAAGACTCTGTCTGAAAAAAAAAATTAAATAAACAAAACAAAACAGCTTTTCATGAACCAACAATCTAAGAGTAAGAAAAAATAGAGACTGCTGAGAAGGAAAAACCTTTAAAATAAAAAATAGCCCATAATATTCACCCCCCAGACAAACCACTGTCAACCCTTTGGACATGTCTTCCAGAATGTTACATGTCTTCTAAGGCATTTTCTCTCACTTGATTCTGCTTTTTTTTTTTTTTTTTTGAGGCAGAGCCTTGTTCTGTCGCCTAGGCTGGAGTGCAGTGGCATGATCTCGGCTCACTGCAACCTCTTTCTCCTGGGTTTGAGTGATTCTCCTGCCTCTGCCTCCTGAAGTAGCTGCATGCCATCATGCCTGGCTCATTTTTGTATTTTTAGTTGAGATGGAGTTTCACCATGTTGGCCAGGCTGGTCTTGAACTCCTGACCTTAAGTGATCCACCCGCCTCATCCTCCCAAAGTACTGGGAAACAGGTGTGAGCCACCACACCTGGCCAACTCCACTTATTCTTAAGCCTTAATCTTGAGTCTAGAGCCTAGAAAAGTCATGGAATTACTGTTGGGTGGAATAGTTTTCTCTTGTCAAACCTGAGATAAGAATGACAGGAATTGGAGTTTTGAATGGAATGCACTGATCCCACCGACAGAATTAGGCAGGCTAAAGGGAAACTTTGTGCCCTAGTGGCTGTTCTAATTCTCACACTTCAATGGCTTTGGAGAGTTGATGTATTCCAAGAACACTTGAAAATCACCTTTAACTAAAAAATTGAGTTTCAAACACCTTATGCGTATCTGGAACAAAAAATAAAGACCGTGTCATCATAAAAGCTCCATAAAATTATAAAACAATTCGGTAGTATTCAAAGACTTATGGTTTTCTTAAATTGACAGTGGTATCAGGAGATAATCCAGACATTCCTAATATTTTCATTTGGTTCAAATATTTAATGAAGTTTATTTAAAAAGAATGTCCTTATTAGTATAGGAGTGACTGCAGTCTTCCTTGGGCATTGAGTTCTGTTATACAGACTTAACTTTATGAAGGGCTTGTGTGATGTGAATGCAACTGAGCCGGTAGTGGTTTATCCTTTATTCATTCAGGTATTCATTTATTTATTAATTCATCCAGTAAATATTTATTGAAAAACAATCATATGAAAATCTTTCTATGTGCGTTTGTTATAAAACCACAGTCAAGGACATTGCCTATTATGTATATCAATGTTCTATGTATAAAGTCCGTGTGAAAAATTTATTTTAGAATTAAGTTCCATAAAAATGCCTTAGCTCACTTGAGTTACAACAAGCCCTCTGCTTTCTGATAATAGCCACTTATTCTTGTGTTTCCCATTTTGCCCTGACTGGCAGGAAACTCAGGGATACACTTTATACTCAATCATAAGCATCATTTTAAACTCATGGTTGGTTTATTTGTCTCTTTCTCCTTTTATGGCCCTGATTTTCTGCTTTACAACCTTAGTTTGTATCTATTCCTCTGACAGCCTGCCTCAATAATTTTTGGAAAAAGGTCATGGGGAGGGTGGCAAAAATTCAAGGCACAGCCCTGGGCATCCTCATCAAACACTTATCAATTGAAACTAGATAGTGGGGGGCCAGGGAGGGTGCACAATATTTTGAATGTACTAAATGCCACACTTTAAAATGGCTAATTTTAAGTAAGGTTAATTTTATTTCAACACACAGTTTTGAAAACAAAGCCTATCAGTGATCAACTGACTTTGATGATGATGACTGATATGGTTTGGCTCTGTCCCCACCCAAATCTCATCTCGAATTGTAGCTCCCATAATTCCTACGTGTTGTGGGAGAGATCCGGTCGGAGACAATTGAATCATGGGTGTGGGCCCCCCATACTGTTCTCATGGTAGTGAATAAGTGTCATGGGATCTGATGGTTTTATAAGGGGAAAGCTCTTTCGCTTGGCTCTTATTCTTTCTTGTCTGCCACCATGTAAGACGTGCCTTTCACATTCCACCATGATTGTGAGGCCTTGCCAGCCACATGGAACTATGAGTCCATTAAACCTCTTTTTCTTTATAAATTACTAATGCAATGAGATAGTAATGACTAGGCTCTAGTAGAAGACAGAGTGCTTTCTGTGATTGCCAATAGGGACCATGGGAAAGTCCTCCAGGAAATCAGCCTCACTGCTATCTAAGAGCAATGATCAACATTGGCAAGGTTTACAAGGCAGTCACACAGCTGGCTTCAAGAACTCCCTTCCCCATCTCCATCCTCTCTTCAGTCATCTTAAAAAAGAAAACAACAAAAGCTTTATTATTTTTAATTACATAGGCAGAAATGTTCATTGTGGAAGAATCAGCAACATGGTAATAATAACAAAACCATAAAAATCACCCATGTTTCTAATAACCAACTCGAATCACTGTTGACATTTTGTGCTTGCCTTCTAGACTTCTGTATTGCTCCATCAAGGTATGCATTCAGTCATCTACTTATCTGTCTTTTCTAAAGTGTGGTCCCCAGGACACTGGTCCCAGGGTTAAGTAAGTTTAGAAATGAGTCACCCTAGCACCTCCTCTGGAGATTCATGGTGTACACTGGCATATTAAAATATTTGAGAAATTTAAGAGACAAGAAGCTCGTTTCACTCTTATTAATCTAGAGTTTTCCCAATGTACTTTAGCATTAAATTCTTATTTTTTATTTTCTTTCCTCTTTTTTTTTTTTTTTGAGATAGGGTTCTTCTCTGTCACCCAGGTTGGAGTGCAGTGGTGTGATCACAGCTGACCACAGCCCTCTAGATCTCCTAGGACTAAGGATTCCTGTATACCTCAGCCTCCCAAGTAGCTGGGACTATAAGTGCATGCCACCATGCCCAGATAATTTTTTTATTCTTTGTAGAGATGGGGTCTTGCTATATTGCCCTGGGTCTTGAACTCCTGGCCCCAAGTGATCCTCCCTCCTTGGCCTCCCAAAGTGTTGGGATTACAGTTGTGAGCCACTGTACCCAGCACCTTATTTTCTATAACTCCAGGAAGTAATGCAATGTTTCATGGAAGCTGACTGAATTTTAAGTCCTAGGTCATATGTACGCTACATAGCCATACTAGATTACTTGAATTACTTCTATTGTGTAAATATCTATGTCAGTTACATTTTTCCTGAAACGTAATGACTGCATAGAATTTTATTGTATTGGTATTCCATGGCTTGTGAAACCAAAACCCTGTTGCTGGGAGTCTGGATTTTTTCCATATTTGGGTCTCGTAATGGGCATTGTTATAGCGGAGGCATTGTCCACCCCCTAAAACATCTCATCATATGAAGCTTGGTTTTCCTCGGGAGTAGCATATGCATAGATTCCCCATGAGTCGTTTTTGTTTATTTGTTTTTGTTTTCCTTTTTTCCCCTCTAATTTAAGGGACCTGTTAGGAACACTATGAAAAGAAGGAAAGGCAATCACTTAGTAAGATTAGAAGGGAAGAAAGGAGGGATGGGCTGGGTGCGGTGGCTCATGCCTGTCATCTGTGGGAACAGAGACCCTTACAGGAGGCCAACCCCCAACTTTAGGTCACAGTGAGCCTTCCACTCATCATAAGGTAAGTTACTCAGAACAGGAAGAAATAACACTTGGAAGCAATAAATATAAATGAATTCAATGAAAAACAGTTTGGCCAATGATACTATCTGGGAGTTAGAGAAATATTTCTGCTTTCCCCTCTGGTAGCTGAGAGAGCAAATAGCCCTAATAGAGACCAGCAAATAACAGCAATAAAAACTAAAGCCAGTATGCAAGACTGAAGAGAGATGTCAGCTCCGAGAAGGGAAAGAGAAAGAACTGGAAGTGGAGCGAAGCAAAGAAATGTAGGTTTAAGCCTATGAGGCACAGGTGGGATTTTTACATTAAGCAAGTGAGAGACTACAGGGAAAAAGCAGATCAGCTTTATTTTTTTTATGACAGAATCAACAGAATCTAATCAAGTTTTGAATGCAATCAGGGTAAGATGAGAAATACCAAGTAGGTCCTCGTAGGTAGTAACTAGAACATAATGGTGTCCGGAAGGGATTACCAGAGTGATGTTCCACATTTCCCTCCAAACCTGGCTGGGGAGGGAGACTCTGAAATTAAGGAAGGGTGATCTGGTGGTTTCAGATTCGTGTCCCCAGAGTTTCGATGCCCTGTTTTGTGATGATTTTTTCTTCTCTGTAGCACTCCCTTGGGACTAGGCTTTTGGCTAAAAAAGGAAAGGAAAGAGAGCTGTCCTTCTGGAGGAAGTAGTGAGGAACATCACAGGCCACTTCTGGGAGGCAAGGGATCAGATTAAGAGGTGCTCTTCTGGGAGGTGATGAGGACTGGGGGCTCTAAAGAGGTTGGGGGTTAAACTCATTTATAATTGCCATGCACACCCTGCCCAAATAATCCAAGCAAAAACAGACTGCTTGCCATGCAAATACAGCTTCAAGTCCCCAAACAGACATGCCGGTACAATCTCTGTAGACTTTAAACAGGTGCCCCTCTTTTTTTTGTTGTTTTTTTGCTTTTTCCTTTAGAGATGGAGTCTTGCTCTGTTGCCCAGGCTAAAGCAAAGGTGATATGACCATAGCTCACTGCAGCCTCAACCTCATGGGCTCAAGTGATCCTCCTACTTCAGCCTCCCAAGTAACTGGGACTACAGGCGTGTACCACCACTCCCAGCTAATTAAAAACAACTTTTTTTTTTAAGTGACAAGGTCTTGCTATATTGCCCAGGCTAGTCTCAAACCCCTGGCCTCAAGAAATCCTTAGGCCTTGGCCTCCCAAAGTGCTGGGATTATAGGCATGAGCCACCTCGCCTGGCCCTGGGCACCCCTCTTAAGCATTCCCATGTAGGGATTCTGGAGCCACAGCTGGGAGGTGATTATGATTTGAGTTCATTGATTGTACAAAGAACATGAGAAGGCGTGCAGTACCACTTATAGACACTGGCGATGTGCCTGATTTGGTGCCAGATCCTGGGGCGACCACGTGGGTTGGAAGACAATTCTTACCCTTGGGGAACCCACTCAGAGTCTAAGTGAGTGACCCAGACACATAGTCAATAATGCAACACAGTCAAATCAGCTGCGAAGGGAGGCTGGGGCCATGAGAGTCATAGGAGGCTGTTATGAACTTTGACTGGGGCGTGGGTCAGGGAAAGGAAGTAGAGATAGCAAGTGATTATGATTTCTACATTGATTTCAACCTGACACTGGTCTCAGGTCACACAGCCCCCTGAGGGAGGTATTGTGACTTCAGGCACATAGTAATCACTCAAGAAACTTTTGTGAATGTTTGGGTGAATGAATAAATGAATGTCTCCAGTGAAGAAACTGGGACGCAGAGAAGAAATAATTTGCTGAGGTCAAGGAACTCAGCAAAGCTAAACTTGAGACCTAAAAGCCTTATTCTCTTTCTATCACACACAGTATTTGCTGGATGGTGGAGTGGGAAGAGCTAGAAACAGACAGCTAAGAGGACAGTGTAATAGAAACCAACCAAGAAGAGAGAATCAGATGTCTGTTTCCTTCTCATACGCGCAAATTCATATTAGCCAGTAAGCACACAGATAATTTCTAATAATATCAGTCTTTAAAAACAAAACCAAAAAACTATGGTGCTCTCTCTTCATTCTCCAGTATCTCAACGGGTAGTTCTGGTGCTACAGTCTAAATTAGCTCCTTAAAAATATTCTCTTTTCAGCCCACCTTGTTTGGACATTTGATTTAGAAACAACTAATGAAGTCCATTTGCCATATGGGTAAGTGAACTTTTTTTAAAGTAGGTGTTTTGCATCCCTGTAACTCTAGGAGCTGTTGTCATAGTAACATTTTCCTCCTCGAGTTGCAGAATGAACAGTCCATGGAACCAATGACAATGTAGGTCACGAGTGAAAAGGGGTCTGGTGGCTTTGCTTCAGTGCCCACTTTGGCATAGCTGGGATTATTAATACTGCCGGCTCCAGAGGGGATCACACTCCTTGGTTAGAATGTTCTGTTCTAGGACTGAGTCCAAAGAGGAGATGTGTGGGCAGGGGAGGGGAGAAAGGGGAAAGCAGAAGGTAAGAAAACAGTGAGGGGAGATTGGCAGGAGCTGTCCTGCATGAAGATTCAGAATGGCCTGTCCCCGCTTGTGGCTCTGCGGAGGTAGGTGTGGAGTGCTGGAGCTCAACATCGTTCCTGCTGCATGATGGGAATTGGCACCCTCTGCAGTCCAGAATCCATTTGGAGTTGATTTGGGAAGGCCCACATCAATTATTAATCTAAAAGTTTTGAGTACTGGAAACCTCACCATTATAAATAGCCTGGAAATGTGTTTTAAAAGTTTCATTCATTCATTCATTCATGTAGCACACATTTACCAGCTCCTCCTCCGCACTAGGTGCTGTGCTGGCCATGGCTGGCTTCATTGGGTGCAACCCATGGGCATGCACATCCCCTATGCTCAGAAGGATCTTGCTCTTGGTTTAATGCTCTGCTGTTGCGATCTTGTACTTGTTCTTGAACCAGGAGCCCCACATTTTCATGTTGCACTGGGTCTTTCACTAAAGGCACAATGTTCAGCAAAGCCAGACCCAGTCCCTGCTTTCCTGAATCTTATGGTGCAATGGGAGAGACAGACAGAAACCCAAGCATGACTCAAATAAATGTAGAATTACAACTGTGATCTGTACCATAAGGAGAAGTAGAGGTACGTACTGCCAGGAGAGAAGATAGGCCATCATTTTACAGCTCTATGGCTTGACATAACTATATTCAGAAGAGTGGAAGTGGAGTGAGATTATAGTAAAAGGGATTTAAGTTATTGTGGGCATTCATTATCAAAAGTTAGTACCATGGGAGACTAAGGCAGGTTTCTGAGAGAGAATGGCAAAATTTCCCGCTCAAGGTTGTAAAGAATGGGATATCCACCTGTCAAGGAAAGTGCTTTGGTGCAAATCTTTCTCTCTCTCCCTTCCTTCCTCCGAGTTTTTCCTTTTAACTTTGGTAACTGCAGACTTACAGAAAAGTTGAAAGAATATTCCCACATACCCTTTATCCAGATTTCTCGGATGTAACATTTTACCATGTTATCCTATGTGTATCTGTGTATCTATCTACCTACCTACCTACCGTTTGGTCTTAATTGCAGACATGATATAATGCCCCTTTACTGCTGCTATGAACTGAACATTTGTGCCCCTCCCCCGCCCATTCCTATGTTGAAATCCTAACCCTGAATGTGATTTAATAAGATGTGGATCTTTATGGGCAAAGATTTCGTGATGAAAATGCCAAAAGCAATTGTGACAAAAGCAAAAATTGACAAATGAGATCTAATTAAAGAGCTTCTGCACAGCAAAAGAAACTATCATCAGAGTGAACAGACAACCTACAGAATGGGAGAAAATTTCTGTAGTCTATCCATCTGACAAAGGTCTAATATCCAGAGCCTCTAAGGAACTTAAATTCACAAGAAAGATTTACAATAAAAGTTGTACAAGAAAATTTACAAGAAAAAAAAAACCCATTAAAAAGCGGGCAAAGGACATGAACACATACTTCTCAGAAGAAGACATTTATGTGGCTAATAAACATCAAAAAAAGCTCAACATCACTGATCATTAGAGATATGCAAATCAAAACCACAATGAAATATTATCTCATGCCAGTCAGAATGGCTATTACTAAAAAGTCAAAAAACAACAGATGCTGGTGAGGTTGTGGAGGAAAAAAACAAAAAAAAAAAACAACAGCAAAAAATGCTTTTACATTGTTAGTTGCAGTGTAAATTAGTTCAACCACTGTGGAAGACAGTGTGGCAATTCCTCAAAGACCTAGAGGGAGAAATACCATTTGATCCAGCAATCTCATTACTGGGTATATACCCAAAGGAATGTAAATCATTCTATTATTAAGATTATGTTCATTGCAGCACTGTTCACAATAGCAAAAACATGGAATCAACCTAAATGCCCATCAGTCATAGATTGGACAAAGAAAATGTGGTACATACACACCATGGAATATTATGCAGTCATAAAAAGGAAGAAGATCATGTCCTTTGCAGGGGCATGGATGGAGCTGGAAGCACTTATCCTCAGCAAACTAATTCAGGAACAGAAAACCAAACACTACATGTTCTTGTTTATAAGTGGGAGCTGAACAATGAGAACACATGGACACATGCGAGGCAAACCACACACACTGGGGCCTTTGGGGGTGGGAGCGGGAGTGGGGAGAGCATCAGGAAGAATAGCTAATGGATGCCTGGCTTAATACCTAGGTGATGGGATGATCTGTGTGGAAAACCACCATGGCACACATTTATCTATGTAACAAACCTGCACATCCTGCACATGTACCCCTTGTATTAGTCTGTTTTCATACTGCTATGAAGAAATACTAAGACTGGGTAATTTATAAAGAAAAAGAGGTTTAATGGACTCACAGTTCCACAGGGCTGGAGAGGCCTCACAATCATGTCAGAAGGCAAAGGAGGAGCAAAGGCATGTCTCACATGGAGGCAGGCAAGAGCATGTGTGCAGGGGAGCTGCCCTTTATAAAACCATCAGATCTTGTGAGACTTATTCACAATCATGAGAACAGCACTGGAAAAACCCGTTCCCACAATTCAATTACCTCCCACTGGGTCCCTCTCACAATACATGGGCATTATGGGAGCCACAATTCAAGGTTAGATTTGGGTGGGGACACAACAAAACCATATTACCCCTGAACTTAAAATAAAAATTGAAGAAAAAAAAAAAGTGTAGCTTTTAGGAGGTAATTAGGTCATGTGGGTGGGGCCCTCATGAATGGAATTAGTGCCCTTGTAAAAAGACATGGGAGAGCTTGCTTCCTCTTTGTTAGCTGTCACGTGAGGATACAAGGAGAAGATGGCCCTCTGTGAACCAGGAAGAGGGCCCTAACCAGACCCAACCATGCTGGCATCCTGACCTTGGACTTTCAGGCTCCAGACTGTGAGAAATAAATTTCTATTGTTTAATCCAGTCTACAATATTTTTGTTATAGCAGCCCAAACTGACTAAGTTATTAAATACTTGAGTCTATTTCCCAAAAACAAGATCATTGTCTTACATAACCATAGTAGAGTCATCAAAATCAGAAAATTAACATTTATGTATTATTGTCTAATCTACAAATCTTTTTCAGATTTTCCCCATTATTTCAATAATTTCTTTATAGCAAAAAGAAAATCTTGTATCACATGTTGCATTCACTTGTTTTGTCTATTTAGTGTCCTTTAATTTGGAACAGTTCTTAGCCTTTCTTTGTTTTCCATGAAGTTGATATTTTTGAAGGATGCAGGCCAATTTTTTTTTTTTTTTAAATCAGATGTATTGAGGTATAATCCACATTCAGTAAAATTCATCCTATTTAGATGTACAGTTGTCTGGCCAGTTATCTTATAGAATGGCCCCACTTTGATTGTCTGCTCTTTCCACATGGTTAGAGTCAGTCTGTGATTCTTTAGTACAAATATACAGGAGGGATGTTGCATTTTTCTCAGTGCATCATAGCAGGAAATACACACTATTTAATTGTCCCCTTACCAATGATATTAACTTTGATCTCTTTGTTTTTTTTCCCACTGTAACATTTCTCTTTTATTCCTTTGTAATTTATATACATCCTATGGGGAGATGTTTGGAGACCGTGTAGCTATTCTTTCAGTCCTCAAGCTTTTCTCCCTCTAGTGTTTTTATCCATTGTGATTCTTGCCCAAAAGTTATAGATCTGGTGATTGCCCAGTGGTGATTTTCTAACTCTGTCTTTCCTTTTACATTCATTGTCTCTCTTTCTGCTGCAAGAAAGACAACTTCTCCTCTAATTAATTAACTAATTAATTGAGTATAGGCTTATTCATTCCTATTTGACTCTATAGGTTATACTATTTTAGTATCATTATTTATTTTGATGTTAAATTGTCTCAGATTTGGCCCCTTTAAACCTACCCCAAATTTGACATGCCCCCATCATTCTGTGAGTGTTTTCTTATCTTCCGGCACATCAAGATGTTCCAAGTTCATCTTGTACTTTCTGTGCCCCAGCCCTGGAGTCAGCCATTTCTCCCAAGGAGGGTGCAATTTTCTGAAGATGCACATGTTGCCTGAAGTCATCTCAATCTTGAGATTCTTTCCAAATTCATGGAGTAGAACCAGAAATTGGAGGCTTCCGATGTAAAATTTTATTCGGGATACTTATTAGGTTCTTTTTTTTCTCCTTCAGTTGAATTTGAAGCAACATATCAAAATAATTTATACAGTAAAATTTATAAAATAAGGGTTTTCAAAGAGGAAAAAAAATGGTGACTAAGTGGAGGAAAACAGACATGCCAGCCACAAAAGTTGCCGGCTTGCCCAGAAAAACTTGGCATTCAGCATTCTGGCAGCCAAATTAAAGGAGGGGCTGTGTGGGGAGAAGATGCTCGACAGATCACCTTCAGGGACTCTGACCTGCTGGCAAAGTCAGGCAAGCAGCAAGGAGATGGGCTCGCATGGCATTGTGGGAATAAAGAGCCTTTCCAGGATGGCCTTCCAACCAGCCACAAGGGCTGAGCTGCAGAGAGGAAGCAGTGGGGCCAGGATTTTTTTCTTGAAAGCACTTTGGGGTGTTTTCTATCTTGTGGACCAGCATTCATCTGGGACCCCACAGTTAGAAGGGAATTGCCAGTGAGTGCCACACAATTATTTCTGCACGCATGCACTCACTGTCTCGCTCAGTGATCTTTGTGGAATACTTTCTAGAAGTGCAGCTACCAGGCCCAGAGGAGGCAAGACCACTAGGATCCAGACTTGGCCACCAGTCCAGCAGCCAAGGAAGCAAGGCTGTGCATGATGTCACACCGGATTAAACACTCAATATACTTTGAGACATGCTATAGGAATTGGGAGACAACTGTGAAGCATCTCTTCTACCCAGAGGAGTGTTTCATGAAAGGGCTACTGTTTTATAAAAACATGGAACTTCACATCACAAAAGGGCATTTAAGGGAATCCCAGCCAGTGGCCCCTGGAGATGCTTGACTTTCTTCTACCACTGGACTTCGTGGTGAAGCAGGGGTCAAGTAAAATATGCAAATGAAGGGAGTGCCATATGTGAATAGGCATTTCATAGTTCCTTCATTTATTTGGTGAGTATTTATCGAGGCCCCATTGTGTACTTGGCTCTGTGGGAGATCTTGGGTGAGCAAAAATGCCCTCAGTTTCTGCCCTTTGAGCACTTGAAATATAATGGCAAAGACAGACATTAGTCAGATTAATTTTAAAAGTGTGTTATAGACCGGGAGTGGTGGCTCATTCCTGTAATCCCAGCACTTTGGGAAGCCAAGGTAGGTGGATCACATGAAGTCAGGAGTTCGAGACCAGCCTGACCGAGATGGTGAAACCCCATCTCTACTAAAAATACAAAATTAGTGGGGCATGGAGGTGCATACCTGTAATCCCAGCTACTTGGGAGACTGAGGCAAGAGAATCGCTTGAACTCGGGAGGCGGAGGTTGCAGTGAGCAAGATCATGCCATTGCACTCCAGCCTGGGCAACAAGAGTAAAACTCTGCCTCCAAAAAACAAAAACAAAAAACAAAAAAAAAAACTATAAAAAAGGTGTGTTATTGGCCAGCTATGGTGGCTGATGCCTGTAACCCCAGCACTTTGGGAGGCCAAGGCAGGGAGACTACCTGGAGGTCAGGAGTTTGAGATCAGCCTGGTCAACATGGCAAAACTCTGTCTCTACTAAAAATACAAAAAATTAGCCGGGCGCGTTGGTGCACACTTGTAATTCCAGCTACTCAGAGGCAGAGGCACGAGAATCGCTTGAACCCAGGAGGCAGAGGTTGTAGTGAGTTGAGATGGCGCCATTTTACTCCAGCCTGGGTGACAGAGCAAAACTCCATCTAAAAAAAATTTTTTTTAAAGTGTGTTATAAGAACTACTCTATATGCTGTCATGAAGATACTCAGCACTTCCAGAGCAGGATGTTAGGGATGGCTGCCTTGGGAAAGTGACAATGAAGCTGAGAACAGAAGGAAAAGTCAGGGTCACTAGACGGGGCAGGATAGACAGAGGGAAAAGGGAGTGCAATGCTTTGGAGGAGTCAGGGTACATCTGAAGAGAGGCCCATGTGGCTAAAGAGCAGAATTCAGGTGGCGCATGAAGAAGCATGACGAGGCTGGAGAGGTGGGAAGGTCCATGGTGAGGGATCCTCCCTCCATGGAGGAGAGGCAGGGAGGTGGGGGAGAGCTGAGCAGATTGGATCACAAAGCAGGGGGTAGAAGTGTGAGCCTAGAGCAATAACTCTAAGAGATAAAGGAGGGGTAGGAGATGAAATTATGAAATGATAGGAATGCTGGTGTATTAGTCCATTCTCACATAAAGAACTACCAGAGACTGGGTAATTTATAATGAAAACAGATTCAATTGGCTCATGGTTCTACGGGCTGTACAGGCTTCCACTTCTGGGGAGGCCTCAGGAAACTTACAATCATGGTGGAAGGCAAAGGGGAAGCAAGCACATCTTCACATGGGCAGCAGAAGACAGAGAGAAGGGAGAAGTGCTACACACTTTTAAACAAATAGCACTAGGGGCATGGTGCTAAACCATTAGAAACTGCCCCCATGATTCAATCACCTCCCACAGGCTCCTCCTCCAACACTGGGGATTATGATTTGACATGAGATTTAGGTGGGGACACACAGCCAAACCATATCAGCTGGTAGCAACAATAAAAAATAGCATCTCCCGTTTGTTGAGTGCCCCATTTGACTGAGATATTACTGATAGAAGACAGGGCAAAGGAGAGACAGGGTGAGGGTTAGGATCTATTCAAACAGCACCAAAAATAACTTAGGGCTTAACAATTCAATTTCTTACTATCTACACTATAGAATTACTTTCATTCATGAGGTGATCCATCCAAAGATGTTCATTGCAGCAATAATTGTAGTCTGAAAATTGGGAACAACATCAATGTCCATCATTATGAGAATGAGTAAATAATCTATGTCACACCCTTTCCATGACACATGAGTGGCAATGGAGGAACAGAATTGTTTCATTGCTCTGTGTGCTGACATGGAAGCTCTCCAAGACATATGGCTGGGCAGAAAACATGAGGCAGGATAATACGTCAGGATGATATCATTGCTGTAAATGGAAAAAAAGCTGTCCTCAAAAAAATACTATCCCTCACCCCTTGTGAGTACATATATAACACTTAAATGCCCAGAGAAATGTGTAGAAGGCTTCAGAGCAAACTGAAAGCAGTGGTTACCTGGTGAGAGGAAAGAGTCCTGGGGTTAAGATGGTGTCAAGGGGGATTCAGCTTTATCTGTAATGTCTTAATGAGATGACGGAAACTTCCAAACGCACAAAAATAGGACACTGTAATAAACCCCCAAGTACTGTCACCCACACATTCCCTCCTCCTGGATTATTTTTAAGCACATCCCAGACATTGTATTCCATTCATAAATATTTCAGTAAGTCTCACTAACAGATAAGGAAACTTTAAGAAAAACATTATCACAATACCATGAAAACAACTAAAAATATTTAAAATTCCTTAGGATTTCAAACACTCAATCAGTGTTCATATTTCTGTGTCTTAAAATTTCATTTTGTTTGTTCAAATTTGGATTCAAATAAGGTCCATGCATTGTAATTGATTGATATGCCTCTTATGTCTTTTGTGCATTTTTGCCTGTGTATCTCTGTTGGGTTGAAGGACTTTGAGTGACTTTGTTGGGTTGAAGGATAAGGGCATGTGTAATTTTGCTAGATGCTATCACATTTCCCTCCACAGGTTCCTCATTCCCATTGGCAGTGGGTGAGAGTGCCCATTTCCCCACAGCTTCACCAACAGACTATGTTGTCAAATTTTTGGATTTTTGCCCATCTGATGGATGAGAAGGGGTATCTCATTTTCATTTCTTTAAATCAAATTTCAAAAGAAAATAGACTCAGGGAGAATTCTGAGTCTGTAGAGGAAAAGAACAATTTGCGTAGAAATAATAATATTGCCAATTACCATTCAGAACATATATTATCAAGGAATGTAGTGTCATATCACCTTTTCACTTTTTTATTTTTTATTTTTTTTTTTGAGACAGGGTCTCTGTCACCCAGGCTGAAGTGAAGTGGTGCAATCACGGTTCACTGAAGCCTCAACCTCCTGGGCTCAGGTGATCCTCCCACCTCAGCCTCCCAAGTATCTGGGACCACAGGCATGCACCACCATGCCTGGCTCATTTTTGTATTTTTTGTAGAGATGAGGTTTCACCATGTTGCCCAGGCTGGTGCTGAACTCCTACGCTGTGAGTATTTCCTAGATCCCTTCCTTCTTTCCTACTTGGAGTCAATTTCTTGAACTCCTGGCAATGCCGATCATCTGTCTTAGTAGTTTGCAGGGCAAAGGGAGGGACATCCAAGGCCTTTCCCTGCAGGAGGGCTTGGGCCAAGGAGTACGGGCTAGATTTTGCCTGAATATATGGCGAAATTCACCTGCATATAGAGCTAGTGCCCTATTTTTATAATATTAGAAAAACATCATTTTCCTTCCTTTCGTTTTCTTTGAGAAAGAGAAGAAAATACGATATAAGAATGGACTTTAGAAAAAAGGAACCAACTCAGAAACACAAACCTGTCAAATCCAGACTTCCAAATGAATGTCCTTCTGTCAAACACCTTTTGATTACTGAGATATTGCTTTGTACCTTTTATTATCCACAAAAAAGATCAGGTTTTAGCCTTACAACATTACTCTAAGGAGTGTGACAACTATCATTCTAGCCATTCCTCAGAGGAGGAAACTGAGTCATGGGCCATCTCAAGAGGCTCTCCAAGGCCCCATGCCTCCCAACGAAGAGGTCCAGACCAAGACTGCAGCTGGTCCAGTCCCTTTAGGGAAGGTTAGTCAGGATCCTCTACAAGATGGACTTGGTCAAACTTGAATATCAGAGGAAAAAAGCCTGTTACTTGCTTTCCTTAGCACCCTGAGAGTAGCACCTCCAATTTTTTCATCTCTGTCTTCTTCGCTCCTCAGCCCTGGTCTGGCTACTCGGGATCTCATAGGGATTAATGCACAGGGCTGGCCCTCAAGGTGCTGAGGAAGGGGGAGAAGGAGTCATGTGACTAAGCTCCCTCCTGTCAACTTGTTCGTGTGCACATGCATGCCCAGGCTGCACAATGCGAACATGTTGGGCCGGGCCTCAGAGAAGGTAGGTGTGAGCTCCGGCATCATCACTGGATAGCTGTGTGGAGTGGGACAGGTCACTTTCTCCCCTGAAGTCTCAGTCATCTCCTCTGAAAAATGGGGCCAATGATCCTGTTATGGGATGCTGTGATGATTACATGGCATGAGCGCAGAAGGGTGTGATGACATGGTCAGTGCAGTGCCTGGCACACAGTAGGTGCCCAGGACACGTGGATTGACCCTGACCCAGTAAACTCCATGGAGTGCTAGGAATTGAAAGTGTCACCGAGCAATCAATGGGCTCACTGCCTGATGTGCATGGAAGCCAATACCATGGCACCAGCTTTTGAGAAAAGAAAAGCTTTATTGTGATTGACTGGCAAGAAGACAGGAGAAAACATTCAAATCTCTCTCCCTGAACTGGGGTTTGGGTCAGGTTTTATAAACACGGGATAATGAGGTGTGATCAGATTGGATCTTGCAACGAGGTGATGCCAGGGTGCATGATCTGATTGGATCCTGCCATGGGGTGATGCCAGAGTTCGATCTGATTGGACCCTGGATCCTGCTGTGCAGTATCCACTTCTTAATTTAGTCCCTGCTCCTCAGTCCAAGCACTTAGGTTCCCCCTGTGGTTGCATGCCTGGTTCACCCGGGCGTGCTCAGATTATGTGACTTTTAACATGGGGGTCCATGGCAACTGAAAAACAGCTCGCTATTTGTTAGATAAAAGTTGAACCAGATTGGTGTGATGCAGTTACAAAGGGACCTTGGAGGTCAGTATTCATTCTTTTCATCATCTGTGGGAGAAGCTGGTGGGGAGGAGGGCCTTGCTCTGATTTGGGGCAGGGCTGGTCCTGGAACCTAGCCTCTGGACACCTGGTTCAGGCCCTCACTGCCACGCCGGGCCAGGCCAGCGCTCAGCCCCACAAACACACCTGGGCTTCTGTACTTGTACGTTCTCAGTTCGCTCCCATTTCCTTTCCACAAGTACCCAGCCCCTTATACATAACCCCTTTTGAAAACCGAACAAGTAACTGCTTCTGTGCCTTTGTCTTTGAAATATGTTTTGAATCGATTGCTTTTCTTTACTAGGTGGGTTTTTGGCGTTTTGTCTACCTCCTACTTCCCATCAATCATAAACGCCTGCAAAAATTCAGCACAGGGCTGTAGAGAGAGGTCAGTTGGTAGCAAATCCTCAATCCCTCCATGTACTTCTTTCCCTACAAGAACTCAACGACAACAACAACCATCCTCTCTCCCTCAATCTAAAAGCCTGGCCTCTTCTCTTTCCAAGGGCTCTGGGAGAAAGAGCTGGAGAATTACTCTGGGCTTTGGCAAGACTTCAGATTTTTTTTTCTTTTTTCCAGTAGAAGCTCAATAATTCTTGAGATCCAAATTTAGAAGCTTGTATGGAGAGCCCTGAGAAATCAGTAGTACGACAGCCAGACTTTCTTTTCTCCCCCTAAGCAATCTAATAAAGCTATTGCACAGTCATTTCCCAAGGTCAATTTTCAGCTTTTAATAGTTTTAATGAGCTGTTTTAAGGGCTCCTCAACTTGTGCCCATCCAAGCTTGCATATGTTGTGTGTTTGGGTACAGAGAAGAAAGGAAAGGAAGAAGAGATGAGGATGAGGAGTAGATGGGAGAGGTGGGATCAGTTCTGCTAACTGGGACACAGGCAAGGGACCAGCCTAAGGGCCAGCTCCACTCCAGAATGCCCCAGGGGTGCTAATGGGAGTGAGGTTCTATCCTTGAGATCAGATCTAAATAACCACAGGACCTGAGAGGCTGTCCTCACTTCTACATCCAAGCAGGACCCATGGGTGCCGCCAAACCTGGGACATCTGTAGGGAGATGAAGAAGAAGGTATGATAGAGAGACATGATAAAGACAGTGGGAGAGATGAGAGAGATGGGCCTTGAGTGTTTAATGAATAAATGAACTTGTTGACGGAGTTGAAGAGAAGGAAGGAGAGAAAAGAAAAAGGAGGCAGCATCACAAGAGATTCTCCAAACACAAATAGGGCCTGTATATTAGATGGCCTTGTGCTAACAATCACCCAAATCATGGTAATGCTGATGACACCCAGTCCTATTTGGCACTCTGTTACTGTGCACCAGGCTCTATGCTAAGCATGTGGTAGGCCTTCACTCCCGTGATTCTCACAACTGCCCAGGAAGGTAGGTTCTAGTATTGTTCCCATGACACAGAAGAGGAAAACAAAGGCTCAGCAAGGAAGAGTCGTCAGTCCAAGGTCACCTAGTTAGTAAGACTGATTTGCATCTAGCAGTCTGACTCCAGAACTCATGACTATAGCCACAACTATTATTTTGTACATCTCCTGAGGGCAACATGAAAACTTCAGAAAAAATCCAGATATCTATGTAAAGAAGAAAATAAAAATACCCACAAGCCTGCCTCATAGTTACAGACTTGAGCATTTTGGTGTGCAGTGCAGAGACCTCAGGCTGTTGAACAACAGTCACTCTTCTTCCTTCCACAGAAATAGAGTTATAGTCAGGCTATGCACATCCAGCTAAGCAGCCTGTCCCAGGCTCCCTGGCAGCTAGGTGTAAACAGGTGATGTGGTTCTCACCCGTGGAACCTGAGAGGAGTCAATATAGATGCTATAGGCCTGGGTTGGGGACAGTGGAGGTGAGTCCTCTGAACTCTCTTTCCCCTCATTGCTGGCTGGAATCTGTATGCACCACCACCCAGTTTCAGCCATGCTTGTGATGGAAGGAAAAACTGCACCGGGAAGAGGCACCCACCTCCAGGGCCACTCACTTACACTGTTATGTGAGAGAGAAAGACAAGTCTTTTTTTCCCCAAAGTATTGGTGCATCCTTTTGTTTCAGTAGCTTTCCCCAACTATTGCAGTATATTTTCTTCTAGTTTTCTTCCTTACGAATATGTGTACAGTCATTTTTCACACATTACCCCCTTAGGTGCAAATGCTCCTTGACTTAATATGGGGTTACAGCCAGATAAGCCCATCATAAGTTGAAAATATCATAAATCAAAAATGCATTTACTACACCTAACATACGGAACATCATAGCTTAGCCTAGCCTATGGTAAATGTGCTCAGAACACTGATGTTAGCCTACAGTTGGGCAAAATCACCTCCCAACACAGCGCACTGCATAGCGCTGGTTGTTGACCCTCGTGGTCACATGGCTGACTGGGAGCTGCCACTTACTGCCACTCTCCTGCATAGAGAGCACTGGACTGCATATTGCTAGCCTGGGAAGAGATCAAAATTCAAAATTCAAAGTATGGTTTCTATTCACTGCATGCCACTTATGAACCATCATAAATTTGAAAAATCCTAAGTTGGAGACCATTTATATTTGTGCTTTCCCTCATATTTCATGACTCTCTTTCAGGATAGGTGAGTCCGGACTCACCATCTAATTCCAGAACAATATCAATTGAAAACGATGATCAAACTACAAACCAGCCATTCCATCCCTCTACTTTGATTTCAGAAGACCTTAGATCTCAGGCACTCAGTGGGAAGAACCCAGTTCCCACAGTACCAGCAGGTATGTCTGAGGAAAGACTGTTGAGTAATGCAGCTGTCTCTCTCTATGTCTAGGCCTGACACCTTGCCCTTGTGTCTTCTTGTGATGGGCAAGGCCCAGCCATCCCAGTTGCTTCATTTTGAGCCTTCTACACATGTCCTGAGGCCCTGTATTTCCATTTAGAGATTTGGACACTGAGGTTTGAGAGGATCTGGTTTTCCAGGCTCCACACCTGGTGAAGGATCTGCACCTGGTCAAAGATGGACCGTGAGGCATGGTGAGGGCCAGAGCTTGTGTTCAATTCCTTCCATTCTAAGACCTCTAAATTTTTAAAAACAGTTTTTATTTTTTCTTATGTTTATAAAAGTAATATTTGTTCCCCATATACGATATCTCAACAAAGTAGTCAGAACAAGCCTTTTAAAACATGTCATGCCAGGCATGGTGGCTCCTCATGTCTGTAATCCCAGCATTTAGGGAGACAGAGGCAGAAGGATTGCTTGAGCCCAGGTGTTTGCGACCAGCCTGGAGAACATAGCAAGACCTCATCTCCACAAAAAAGAAAAAAAAAAAGTCAGAAAAAGACAAAGAAACCAAGTTTTTAAATGGGCAAGGGTTTGAATCGACATTTCTTCAGAGAAGACATGGAAATGGCTAATAAGCATATGAAAAGATGCTTAGCATTATTAGTCATTAGAAAACTGTAAATTTGACCCTCGTAGTCAAATCTGGTTGAGTTCACCATCCATACCACTACTTCCTACCCACTAGGATGACTGTAATAAAAATGCAGGCAATACAAGCATTGCTGTGAAGAAAACAGAACCCTCAGACACCACTAGAGGGAATGTCAAATGGTACAGCCATCGTGGATAACCGTTTGGCAATTTCTCAAAATGAATTGAGAATATACATCTACACAAAATCTTGTATATAACACTTATAGCAGCATGACTCATAGTAGCCCCAAAGTGGAAATAACCCAAATATCCATCAACTGACAAATAGATAAACAAAATGCGGTACGTGCATACGATGGAATACTATTTAACAATAAAAAGGAATGAAGTACTGATACATGCCACAAGATGGATGAGCCTTGAGAACACTCTGCTAAGTGAAAGAAACCAGTCACGAAAGACCATATAGTGTATAATCCAATTTATATAAAATGTCCAGAATAGATAAATCCATAGATGGAAAGCCCATTAGTGGTTGCCCAGGGACTGGGGTGGGGAAGTGGGGAGTGGCTAAGGGGTGAGTGTGCTTTCTGTCGGGAAGGGGGCTAAAACTGTTCTAAAACTAGACTGTGGCGATGGTTGCACACCACTGTTAATATACTAAAGCCCATTGACTTGTACGCTGTATTTTACGTATTTTTTTGAGACAAGGTCTTGCTCTATCACCCAGGCTGGAGTGCTGTGGCCCAGTCTTGGCTCTCCGCAACCTCCACCTCCTGGGCTTAAGTGATCCTTCCACCTCAGCCTCCTGAGTAGCTGGGACCGCAGGCACATGCCACCACACCAGGCTAATTGTTGCATTTTTTGTAGAGACAGGGTTTTGCCATGTTGCCCAGGTTGGTCTCAAACTCCTGACCTCAAGCGATCCTCCTGCCTTGACCTCCCAAAGTGCTGGGATTACAGGTGTGAGCCACTGTGCACGGCTGCGTTGTATACTTTAAATGGGTGAATTGTGTGGTAGGTTAATTATATCTCAATAAAGCTACTTAAAAAATAGAAGTTAAATCCTGTCATTCTTTTGTTCTCAACCCTCCAGTGGCTCCTCAATTTTCTTAGAGTGAGATTCAAATCCTCATGATGCCCTACCAGGCCCCAGGCCATCTGGCCTCCAGTTCCATCCCTGACAATATGCACATCTGCCCTAGCCACAATGGCTTCCCCACTGTGCCATAGGTGCACCAGGCACATTCCCGTTACTGGGCTTTTGCCCTGCCTGCTTCCACTGCTGGAGAAGCTCCTTCCTTAGACACCCTCCTGCCGGCTCCCTTCTGCCTGACAAGTCACCCCCTCATGGGCCTTCCCCTGCCACTCTATTTAGAATTACAATCCTGGCTCCACCAGGCATTCCTGACCACATTGCCCCTGTATTGCTTTACCCATAGCCCTCCTTGCTGCCTGGTATACCATATGATTTACTATTTTATAACATGTATTGTGCAGCTACCTCCAGTAGACATGAATAGACATATCTAGAATGTAACACTATGAGAGCCAGGATTTTCTGTCTTCATCACTGCTATATCACTTTACTCAGAATAGGGCCTGGCATATAGCATATACTCAGTAAATATTTGCTGAAGACACGATTGAGACTCTATGGGGCAAACACTGTTAATTATTCCCAGCTCCTTCCTTCTGTCCTCACCTGCCATGATAGAGACTGAAAAACCTAGGCCCTCATTTTCCCAGTTTACCTTCAGCCACAGCCCTTAGGACAGTTCAGGAAAAGGCTGCCAGGGAGTTTCTGGTACAATGTTTACTTTCCTGATAAAGGAAAGAAGCCTAGGAGGAGAGAGAACCTCTCTCTTAGTGTCTTGTCTCTATCTACCCAGTGCTTCCCACCTTTGAATGCTGATGTCTTTCCAGGACTTTTTTCTTTTCATGTACACACCATTTGATAAAATTAAAATGGGATTGTCCTCTCTATATACTGTTTGATACCTAGTTTTTTCCACTTAATGTGCCATGGACCACTTGACTTATCTGTCCTTCTTAGTCTCCCATGGGGAGTGCTCACTTTGCCAGTCTCTAATCGTTTATTCTGCACTTGTTTCCTGGGCACCTACTGTAATGACAATTGGCAAGACAGATCAAAAACTGTGCTGTAGGCTGGGAATGGTGGCTCACACCTGTAATCCCAGCACTTTGGGAGGCCAAGGCAGGAAGATTGCTTGAGCCCAGGAGTTTGAGATCAGCTTGGGCAACATAGTGAGACCCCATCTCTAAAAAAAAAAAAAAAAAATTAGCTGGTGTGGTGACATGTGCCTATAGTCCCAGCTACTTGGGAGGCTGTGGTAGTAGGATCGGTTGAATTCAGGAGGTCGAGGCTGCAGCAAGCCATGATGGTGCCACTGCACTCTAGCCTGGGCAACAGGGCAAGAAGCTCTCTCAAAAAAACAAAAAACCAAAAAACCAAAAAAATGATGATGTGTCCTAGGCCCCGGGGGGCTGGGACAAGGGATGATGGATGGCTGGATCCGGCATGGAGGGGCTCCATGGATTCTCACTGGGGAAGAGGCAGGAAGGGATTTCAGGAAATGGGCCCAAGTTGCAGAGGTGGCTTGGTGATCATGAGTCTGTGGAGGCAGGCAGAGACCCTTTCTGTTCAAACCCTCACTGTTTTGACTGCAGACACTGGGTCTAGGTCTGCCTCCCCCAGGAGCTGTCTTGCTGGCAACAGTATATACCTCTGAATCTGGGAAGAAAAAGCCGTGGGGTGGTTCCATTCCTGTGCTTTCTGCATAATGTAAATGTAATTAATCATGTCTAGGGTGGTTATAATTTAGCATTTTTTTTTCATTTTTAGCAGTCTAATTAAATTCATTTAAGCTTTATAAGTAGTTATTTTAGAATTTTTCTTTTTACCCCTACTGGTATAGTGCTGAAAACTCACAATAAATATATGTCTCAAGGTGGCTACTGCTGTTTTCAAAATGTATCTTAGAGACTATTCAAGTGAAAAGTATTATTGTGTTACTACAACTTAAATTAGTCATAGAAAAAACTGGAGAAATATTTCTTGTGTCTTTTCAAAAACTTTTCAGTGCTTTAAAGAATTATGATGGGAACTCAGGTTAGCTGGGAAAAAGCTGCTTGACAGGACGGGCAGGTGACTGTGGGAGTCAGTGCCTAGGACATGGCTCTGCCTGGGTTTTCAGCTCCCTGATTTAGAAAAGAAGCCATATACACCCTTCTCTGTCTCTCAGACAGAGGCCTATTTGCTGACATGTTGTGCAGAGCTCATTTTAATGGTGTAGTAATTCAGTTAGAAAACTGGGGTGCTTAACCCTTCTTCAAATGCTCTCCTCACCGAATTTACAAATCCTCTGTTAAAGTCAGAAAAGCATTACGTAAAATATGGATTTTTAAAAACTCTATTAATAATCAAAGAAGTGCAAATTAAGGCAACAACAAGATGCCATTTCTCTCCTACCAAATTGTCTAAGATGTATATCAATGATTAATAGTGTTGTCAGTAGTGCTGGCAGAAGTTTGCATTGGTATAATCTCTATGGAGAATAATTGAACAGTTAGTGAAAAGAATGTCTTTTGGATAACTTTTTCTTTTTTATTAAAGGGCATTTTTTTTCTATGATCTTTGAACCAGAAACCTAGGAGTTACAAACCTAGGAGGAGTGTATCTTAAGGAAGTATGGATTTTTTTGTTGTCGTTGTTTGTTTTGAGATGGAGTCTCACTCTGTCGCCCAGGCTGGAGTGCAGTGGTGTGATCTCGGCTAACTGCAACCCCCACCTCCCAGGCTCAAGCGATTCTCCTGCCTCAGCCTCCTGAGTAGCTGGGATTACAGGCGCACACCACCAAGCCTGGCTATTTTTCGTATTTTTAGTAGAGACTGGATTTCACCGTGTTGGTCAGGATGGTCTCGAACTCCTGACCTCGTGATCTGCCCGACTCGGCCTCCCAAACTGCTGGGATTACAGGCGTGAGCCACCGCATCCGACTGGATCTATCTCTCTCTATATATAGTAACGTGTATTATATGCAGATATATTAAATGTACTCAGCATTCCAGATTATATAATGTGATGTACACACCCACACACCCCAGATAGCACTGGAAAGTTGATCAGAATTGACCCTGTTGTTCATTCAGCTGCTCTGTGAAACATCTCTTGTGGCCAGTCCTCCATCCTTTCAGGTCTCTTGAGTTCTAGGCTGAGAAGAAAAGTGGCCTCCTGTCCAGTTTCGCCTTCTGGAGCCTCAGGAGGAACCAGGACTGCTGGAAAGCTGTGCGGGGGCGGGTCCAGGAAGCCCTGGCAACGGAGATCTTCCCAGACGCGACGGAGCCACCGTTACTTCCCGGGCTGCAGGGACAAAAGTGGCTGGTCTTCTGAGAGCACCAAGCTCAGCAAAGTCACCCGCTGCTCACAGGACCCACGCGTTCATTCCTACTCTTCTTTTGGTCTCACATGAGCCACACTGCCCTTGGAATGGGCGTCAAGTCACAGCTCGGCGCTTTCCGTTAGTCTTTCTCCATCTCTGCCTACTTTTCGGCCATTTTCATCTGAAGTGTGGATCTGAAGCAAATAACCTAGAGAAGAGAATTTTCCTTCATCTGGTCATTATTATTTGTTGAATTTTTAAAAAGAAACTTTTTAATACATTGTTCTTTGCTACGTTGTTCTATATGTAGTAATTCATTTTAATTCCCTCAAAGGAACCACATAGGAAATGCCAGATAAGCCCCTTTAAGAAGAATGATGTGGGGTACAATGTTAGGTTGCCCTTGGCATCAGATAGCCTGGGTTCCGGGCCCAGTGCCCCCACTTAGTAGCTACTATGTGACCTAGAACGAGACTGGGCCAGTCTCCTTCATATACGTCCTTCTAATTTATTCCTGAAATTACCTCATTTGTTTTCTTGTTCACTTTCTGTCTCCCCACCCTAAAAACGTCAGCTTCTCAAGAGTGGGGAGACTCCTTCAGGGCTGTTTGCTGTGTTTATAGAGCACAGACGATTGACTCCCCGACCTTGCCGGGCCTCAGTTTCCTCAAACACAAATAGGCATAATAACGATCCCTACCCATCTCATGTTAAATGGGCTTAATACATGCAGAATGCTCAGAACAGTGTCTGTCATGTGGTAAGTCCTCAAGGAACAATGAATAAGGATTAAATTCTGCATCCTCCCACATGACTGAGAAAAGCCTGGTAGGAAATCAGGTTAATGGAGAGAAAAGACAGAGGGATGAGAGCAGCTCGAAGGAGATGATCATTTCAGCAGACATAGAATCCGAGTTGCCGTGTGAAATGGTGAGAGGTGGTTCCTTGGTCCGGAAGTCCCAATAAAGAGTCACTGGCTGTTGGGGGAGGTGAAGTTGGCTAACCCACCTTCGGCAGTGAACCTGGGCAGCAGGCTGGAAGCTGGCTCTCCCTGCTGGCTGAATCCCGCTTCCGTGGGAGCCAGGAAGGTGGGTGGTTTCCTCTCTCTGACAGTCCACCAATGACTCAGGTCTTCTAGAAACCTAGGCCCATTAACATTTTAGTTCAAATAGAATGAGTAGTTTAGGTAAAGACTATGTGAAGTCATCAGTGTCCAATGAGAGTGGCACTGAAGCCTTCACCAACATTGTGTAGAAGGAATTTTTCCCCCTCAGAGTGCATGTTGGGGCCTGAATAAGGAAGGCCACTGCTTGAGACAAAATTTGACTTTTTCACTTGACTTCTGTGATATAAGCAGTAAAGTCCACTAGGTTAGACCTTGACATTGATGCCCAATGGAGAGAGGAGGGGTAGTTGGCAGCTAGTTTGGCCTTCCTTTGGGGCAAAAGACCTCAGAGAGTTCATCAGCTCCCCATCGGCAGAGCAGGATGCCAAGGCCACGAAGGATGGTGGCTTATCCAAGGTGTTTGGCTGGTGTGGCCAGGTTCTCAGACACCAAGCTAGAGTCGCACCAAGTCCGGCTCCCTGTCTTGTGGTTGAGAGAATGAAAGCAGGAGAAGTAGCCCATCCATGCAGCAAGAGCCCTTGCCCAAGAGGAGCAGCTAGATCTGGGGTGTTCCCTGGGCAAGTACCTCAGTGCCAGGCTTCACCCACTGTGTCCCTGCTGCTGGAAAGGCCAGTTTACCGAAATGCCTGCCTACACTCAATTTTCTCATCATTTAAAAATGTGTTTCTAGTTGTATCTGAGACTAATAAACATTTATTTTGATTTTAGATTCAAGCAGTGTCAAAAATTAACAGCAAGACCCTGAGCATTACACATAATGTTGATGTTAATTCATATTAAGGTCTTCCTTTTTCTTCTGTGAGTAACTGTGCAAGGGCCTGATGACACACAGGGGTGAAAAAAACACTCAAAAACGACTGGGCATGGTGGCTCACGCCTGTCATCCCAGCATTTTGGGAGGCCGAGGCAGGCGGATCACAAGGTCAAGAGATTGAGATCATCCTGGCTAACCTGGTGAAACCCCAGTCTCTACTAAAAATATAAAAATTAGCTGGGAGTTGTGGCATGCGCCTGTAGTCCCAGCTACTCGGAGGCTGAGGCAGGAGAATCTCTTCAACCCGGGAGGCAGAGGTTGCAGTGAGCTGAGATGGTGCCACTCCAGCCTGGTGACAGAGCGAGACTTAGTCTCAAAAAACAAACAAACGAACAAAAAACACTCAAAAATAGGCCTCATCTTCAGGGAGCTTCATGCTAGTTGGGGAAGACAGACATTAAACAAGTAAATGAAAAACAACTTCAAAATATCAAGTGAGTGCCATGAAGGAAATGAAGCTTTCTGACTATCTTTGAGTCAGAAGATACCTAACTCAAGACATCTATCTTTTTTATTATTATTATTTTATTTTATTTTTTATTATTATACTTTAAGTTGTAAGGTACAGGTGCACAATGTGCAGGTTTGTTACATATGTATACATGTGCCATGTTGGTGTGCTGCACTGTTAACTTGTCATTTACATTAGGTATATCTCCTAATGCTATCCCTCCCCTCTCCACCCACCCCATGACAGGCCCCAGTGTGTGATGTTCCCCA
This sequence comes from Papio anubis, assembly GCF_008728515.1. NCBI lineage: Eukaryota > Metazoa > Chordata > Mammalia > Primates > Cercopithecidae > Papio > Papio anubis. The sequence continues at coordinate 86,489,908 of NC_044977.1, read as the reverse complement.
CCCTGTGTCCAAGTGTTCTCATTGTTCAATTCCCACCTATGAGTGAGAACATGCGATGTTTGGTTTTCTGTCCTTGTGATAGTTTGTTCAGAATGATGGTTTCCAGCTTCATCCATGTCCCTACAAAGAACATGAACTCATCCTTTTTTATGGCTGCATAGTATCCCACAGTGTATATGTGCCACATTTTCTTAATCCAGTCTGTCACTGATGGACATTTGGGTTAGTTCCAAGTCTTTGCTATTGTGAATAGTGCCACAATAAACATACGTGTGCATCTGTCTTTATAGCAGCATGATTTATAATCCTTTGGGTATATGCCCAGTAATGGGATGGCTGGGTCAAATGGATATTTCTAGTTCTAGATCCTTGAGGAATCGCCACACTGTCTTCCACAATGGTTGAACTAGTTTACAGTCCCACCAACAGTGTAAAAGTGTTCCTATTTCTCTACATCCTCTGCAGCACCTGCTGTTTCCTGCGTTTTTAATGATCACCATTCTAACTGGCATGAGATGGTATCTCGTTGTGGTTTTGATTTGCATTTCTCTGATGGCCAGTGATGATGAGCATGTTTTCATGTGTCTGTTGGCTGCATAAATGTCTTCTTTTGAGAAGTGTCTGTTCATATCCTTCGCCCACTTTTTGATGTGGTTGTTTGATTTTTTCTTGTAAATTTGTTTAAGTTCTTTCTAGATTCTGGATATTAGCCCTTTGTCAGATGGGTAGATTGTAAAAATTTTTTCCCGTTCTGTAGGTTGCCTGTTCACTCTGATGGTAGTTTCTTTTGCTGTGCAGAAGCTCTTTAGTTTAATTAGATCCCATTTGTCAATTTTGGCTTTTGTTGCAATCATTGCTTTTGGTGTTTTAGTTATGAAGTCCTTGCCCATGCCTATGGCCTGAATGGTATAGCCTAGGTTTTCTTCTAGGGTTTTTATGGTTTTAGGTCTAACATTTAAGTCTTTGATCCCTCTCGAACTCAATTTTTGTATAAGGTGTAACGAAGGGGTCCAGTTTCAGCTTTCTATATATGGCTAGCCAGTTTTCCCAGAACCAGTTATTAAATAGGGAATCCTTTCCCCATTTCTTGTGTTTGTCAGGTTTGTCAAAGATCAAATGGTTGTAGATGTGTGGTTTTATTTCCAAGGGCTCTATTCTGTTCCATTGGTCTATATCTCTGTTTTGGTACCAGTACCATGCTGTTTTGGTTACTGTAGCCTTGTAGTATAGTTTGAAGTCAGGTAGTGTGATTCCTCCAGCTTTGTTCTTTTGGCTTGGGATTTTCTTGGCAATGCAGGCTGTTTTTTGGTTCCATATGAACTTTAAAGTAGTTTTTCCCAATTATGTGAAGAAAGTCATTGGTAGCTTGATGGGGATGGCATTGAATCTGTAAATTACCTTGGGCAGTATGGCCGTTTTCACAGTATTGATTCTTCCTATCCGTGGGCATGGAATGTTCTTCCATTTGTTTGTGTCCTCTTTTATTTCATTGAACAGTGGTTAGTAGTTCTCCTTGAAGAGGTCTTTCGCATCCCTTATAAGTTGGATTCCTAGGTATTTTATTCTCTTTGAAGCAATTGTGAATGGGAGTTCACTCATGATTTGGCTGTCTGTTTGTCTGGTATTGGTGTATAGGAATGCTTGTGATTTTTGCACACTGATTTTGTATCCTGAGACTTTGCTGAAGTTGCTTATCAGCTTAAGGAGATTTGAGGCTGAGACGATGGGGTTTTCTAAATATTCAATCATGTTATCTGCAAACAGGGACAATTTGACTTCCTCTTTTCCTAATTGAATACCCTTTATTTCTTTCTCCTGTCTGATTGCCCTGGCCAGAACTTCCAACACTATGTTGAATAGGAGTGGTGAGAGAGGGCATCCCTGTCTTGTGCCAGTTTTCAAAGGGAATGCTTCCAGTTTTTGCCCATTCAGTATGGTATTAGCTGTGGGTTTGTCATAAATAGTTCTTATTATTTTGAGATACGTCCCATCAATACCTAGTTTATTGAGAGTTTTTAGCATGAAGGGCTGTTGAATTTTCTGTTGAATGGCGGGTGCCCCTCCCCCAGCCTCACTGCTGCCTTGCAGTTCGATCTCAGACTGCTGTGCTAGCAGTGAGCGGGGCTCTGTGGGCGTGGGACCCCCCAAGCCAGGCACAGGATATAATCTCCTGGTTTGCCGTTTGCTAAGGCTGTTGGAAAAGCACAGTATTAGGGTGGGAGTGTCCCGATTTTCCAGGTAGCGTCTGTCACATCTTCCCTTTGCTAGGAAAGGGAATTCCCAGACCCCTTGTGCTTTCCCAGGTGAATTGATGCCCCACCCTGCTCCATGGGCTGCACCCACTGTCTGACAAGCCCCAGTGAGATGAACCAGGTACTTCAGTTGGAAATGCAGAAATCAGCCATCTTCTGCATCGCTCATGCTGGGAGCTGCAGACTGGAGCTGTTCCTATTTGGCCATCTTGGAACCTCCCCCCTAGGACATCTATCTTTGACCTAGATGGCCCTATAACCTCAGACTATTCACTCAAAAATCAAACTTCTTTCTCCCATTCTGACTTTTCCTTCTGACTTCCAGGTCTTTTAATAATAAGGTTAGCACTGAAAAGTGACTCTTAATGTTTTTAGGGAAAGGGACCCCTTTGAGAACATACTAAAAGTTATGAGTGTTCTTTGCTGAGACACACCCTTTTCTGCCTACAGTTTTAGAGGACTTCATGGTTTCTGATTAAGAGCTCTGATCCTAGGCTGGGCACAGTGGCTTGTGTCTGTAATCCCAGCACTTTGGAAAGCCATGGTAAGAAGATTGCTTGAGGCCAGAAGTTCAAGACCAGCCTGAGCAACATAGTGAGACCCTGTCTCTACAGAAAAATAATTTAAAAATTAGCTGGGCGTGATGGTGTATGTCTGTAGTCCCAGCTACTTGGGAGGCTGAGGTGGGAGCATCTCTTGAGCCTGGGAGTTCAAGACTGCAGTGAGCTATGATTGCACCACTGCACTCCAGCCTAGACAACAGAGTGAGACCCTATCTCTAAGAAACATACACACACACACATACACACAGAGAGAGAGAGAGAGAGAGAGAGAGAGAGAGAGACTCTGATCCTAGAGGAATAAAGAGACATGGAGAAATGAATGTTCCAGCTCAGCTGCAGCTGTGTGTCCTGGAGGTGGAGACCAAATGCTTAGACTGACTTACCCCTACAGCACTTTTTGTATTTCTTTTGACTTTTTATATTTTTGGTTGACCTTAAGAGCAGATGTAATATAATATTAATTCTTCCAGTCATTCAACTTGTTTATTGATCTGAGATACAAAGAAGTAAAGTGACTTGCCCAAAGTCACCAGCTAATTGGTAGAGTCAGAACTATAGCCCAGGTCTCCTTTCCTCTAGATACCTGGAGCAATGCTCAGAGAAGATAAGTTTTGTTGTGGGGTTGGTGGTTCAGTGGAGTGGTGGTGTTGTTGACAGCAGTGGTAATAATGATGGTGTTATTATTGGTAATAGTGATATTGTTGATGTGTGGTTGGTGATGGTGATATGGTTGGTGGTGATGATGTTGTTGGCAGTAGTGGCTATAACGTAGTAATTGTAGTCTTTTGTAGTCATGGTATTAATGGTGGTGATTGTGGCAGTGGTGGGTGTCAGGCCTCTGAGCCCAAGCCAAGCCATCGCATCCCCTGTGACTTGCACGTATAGATATATATATACGCCCAGATGGCCTGAAGTAACTGAAGAATCATAAAAGAAGTGAAAATGCCCTGCCTCGCCTTAACTGATGACATTCCACCACAAAAGAAGTGAAAATGGCCGGTCCTTGCCTTAAGGGATGACATTACCTTGTGAAATTCCTTTTCCTGGCTCATCCCGGCTCAAAAAGCTCCCCGACTGAGCACCTTGTGACTCCCACTCCTGCCCGCCAGAGAACAAACCCCCTTTGACTGTAATTTTCCTTTACCTACCCAAATCCTATAAAACGGCCCCACCCTTATCTCCCTTCGCTGACTCTCTTTTCGGACTCAGCCCGCCTGCACCCAGGTGATTAAAAAGCTTTATTGCTCACACAAAGCCTGTTTGGTGGTCTCTTCACACGGACGTGCATGACAGTGGGGTACTTGGTGGTAGTAGTGGCACAGATAGAATTTTTGGTGGTGGGAGTAGTAGCAATAGAGGGGTTGGTAGTGGTGGTAATAGTGCCAGTGTGGAAGAGTGGTGAATGTTGGAGATGAACTGGAAATGGTAGGTAAGATCAAAATCCAGATTTTGGGAAATGCAAAGCAGTTATTCTGGTTACTTTTCTGGCATTTATTTTTCTTTTCCTTGGTTATTTTTTTTCTCTGTCTTTGTCCCCTACATTTTTGATATCACAGATACCTGCTTTCATCCAGGAGTTCTCTTTCCTTTGGATCTGCTTATTGTGTTTAGAATAAAAATGTATATTATTAGAATGGCAGGCCATACATCTTTGTTTTGCTTTATAAATCATGAGTATATTCTATTGTTATGGAACAAATACCTTTATTCTATAAAAATGCAGCCTTTTCAGAGCAAGGCTCTTAAATCTCCAGGAGTTCTTTTCAACTTATGTGTTGCTGCACATGACCTGACAAGCTGCAGTAATAGGATACCCAGAATGGAGAGACTGATAATAGCTATAATAATGACCCATGGGATGTGTTGACCTCCCTTCACCATTCTGTCCTCAGCATTTTAGCTCCTGTGGGATGAATCTTGCCTTCATCTTCTGCTGGCATTAATACCAGAAAAACTTCAATCCAAATGTGTCAAGTGGTGTATTTTTGGAGACACTGGTAGGGCTGTTATCATTGTCAGGCCAACTGCTAGTATTGTGTTGCGTTTCATCTCTGGCTGCTGTCTTATTCAGTTTTTAACACTTTTAAATTTTATTTATTATTTTTTTTTAGCTGTGTGGGTGAGCACATGGATGGCATACTGATCACATTTCCAGGCCACCATGGGGCAGAAGTAGAGCTAATAGACTGGATGAGAGAAGAGTGAGCCAGAGCAATGCCAACAGTCTGCAAAGCCAGGTCAAGTCAAGCAACCTTGAGCCTAACAGAGAAATACAAAGTCCAGCCCTTGGGTCCAGACAATAAGTTGCACAAGGATGGCAGGTAAGGGCCTCAGACTGAGTCTGGGAGAGAGATTCAGGCGGTGAGGTAAACTACAGCCTTGAGGTGGGAGATGGCTGCCAAGAATGTGAAATTTGGGGTGGTGTTAGAGCTCTGTTGTGGTAGCTTTCACTAGGGGCTTGTGTTGAGTTTTCTTCACCACATTTGGCAAACAGGGATTGAATTGAGGAGAGAGGTCAGAAAGGTGGGGCTGAGGTAGGGTCTTGAAATGTCGCATGAATCTTAGAGTGGGAGGCTAGACATCCGCAGCTCTGGTGAACTGTCATTGGCTAAAACATGATTTATTACAATTTACAGAGAGCTCAACTAGCAGTGGTTAGGTGATAAAAACCTGATTAGCTCATAAAACAAGATGTCTGGAGGTAAGCAGAAGGTTTGTTTATGATGTTTCAGAAGCAAAATTTGGGCAAATGTGCCAATTGGTAGGTTACAAGGAAGCCAATTTTTGGTTCCACTATAGTCAAGATTTCCCGATAACCATAGCTATCCAGAAATGGAGGTGTGAAGCAGAATTAGCACCCACCTGGCAGGGACGTTGTAAAAGGAATTCCTGTACCTGCTGGGGAGTAGGGGAGACAGGGGAGAGAACAGGCTTTTACTGACCTGTGAGTTTCCTTCCAACCAGGAGAGCCCATGATTCTAGTAGTTTTTCCTCTTTGAATGTTCATTAGATAATTATGCTAATTGAGATAAGTTTCTACTATCTCATTATAGTAGTACTTATCTCATTATAAGTGAGGTGTAATTTCAAGTTGAACAGTATTTTTTATCTTTAGCATCATTGTATGAGATGCAGAGTTTCCTGCGGACGTGGGCCTATACTGTATTTTGTTTATAACTGTGATTTTTACAAGGACAGAGTGAGGAGGAACACATTCTTCCCTGAGGCAGGTTATGGGTGACATGCATATGGCCCACTAACTGGTATATTAAGTACCGATTTCAGGGGTCCCATGAATGTTCTTAGGCTTGCCACACTGAGACAGAGTATCAGCTAGGCAGAACCTCCTCTTACACCCATGATGTTTCGTGCCCAGTAGGATAGCAGCAACCCCGTGTGGATCAGGGTATCAGGGAGAGAAGGGTGAATCCAGCTGATTAAAAGAAATTGCTCAGTTTCTCTTCAAATGAGAAATTTCTCATGGGTTCTAGTGTTCATGGCAAATATGATCTCTCTTCTAAAGTCTCTGAAAGCTTATTGGACAAAATTCTTAATTTCCTACTGTCACTTCATAAAAAGAAGGACAGGACTTGGAACAGACACTGGCCATTCCCTTTCCTCTCCTCTTTCTATACTGCTACTGCCTGTGTAGTCACAGCAGTTCAGTTTGTATTAGAAAACCCTATGCCCTACCCACAGTGATTGCAGTGGGACCAGGAGTGTTCATCTGACCCATCAGATTCTTTCCTCAAGGAATTTGGAGTTGGGACATGGAGGAGCTGATCAGTTTCTGCTGGACGTCTGGTCATTCTAAACAGTGTGGGTTGCCACCTTCTACCATGGGCTCAGAGAAACCTAAAGGAGAGGTGCAAAAAGAGACCATGTGGCCAAAGAGAGAGCCAAAGGCCATGTCCACCTGGATCCAGCCACGCTCTCAGTCCCTGGGCCCAGCTTCCTCCAAGACCCCTGAACATTTCCTAACTTTCTATTTTGTGCCATACCTCAGAGTCCACCCTGCAAGGCCATCCCCATTTTGTTTAAGCTGGCTTGCATGGAATTTTGTTTTTTTATAGGAACTTGGTAGAGATTTCATCCTTATAAGGGTCTAACAGGAAGTTAATATGAATTTTTAAAAGAACTTTATCATTTTTTCCACATATAAAATAATAAAAAAGCTCATTGCTACAAAAAAAAAGAGCATAAAATGTGTGTCTTAGAATGTGAAAATTGCCACAATAATCCTCCTTAGAGAAAATAGCTCTCGATAGTTTAGGAGTGAGAGCAAGGAGTGAACACACACAGGCATGAACCAGCCTTTCCTGGGCTGTGACGAGGGGCCACACATTGTTCGAAGCACTCTAGCAGAATTAACTTTTTTTTATCCTTATCATCAGGCCATGGCGTGGAACGAGTACCACACTCCATCTAAGGATAAGGAAACTTAAACACAAAGAGGTTGAAGGGGGAGGCAGGATTTGAATCCAAGCAGTCAGGCTCTAAGCCTGGGCTCTTAACCACCGTGCTATACGAACTCTCATTTTATTAGGCTGGTGCAAAAGTAATTGCAGTTTTTGCCATTGAAAGTAATGGCAAGTAATGCTCTCTTGTTTGTTGCCTATTGCTATGTAACAAATTACCATGAACTTACTGACAAACTCATACACATCTATTATCTTACAGGGGTCAGACACTACTGAGCTGCATCCTTTGCCTCAGGGTATTTCATAGGTCAGTAATCAAGGAATCACCCAAGGCTGGAGACTCATCTGAGACCCCATTGAGGAAGGATTCACTTCGCACAGTTGTTGGTGGGATTTGGTTTCTTGTGGGCTCTTAGACTGGAGACCTCCGTTCCTTATGACTGTCAGCTAGAGGCCGCCCTCCATTTCATATTATGTGGGCAACTTCATAGGGCAGCTCTGCACACAGTAACTTGCTTTCTCCCAGCCAGCTAGGTTCAGAGTGTGCCAGCGAGATGCAAACTTTGTCTGAAGGAACCAATCACACTGTGCTATCCTACCACTTTGCCATGTTCTGTAGGTTAAAAGCAAGTCACTAGGCCAGCCCACAGTCAGCGGAGGAAATTACACACGAATGGGCCAGGGCAATTGAACATCATTCTTGGGATCTGTTCGCCACACCCCTACTCATCCTTTTAAATTTTATGCCTTTTAGAGACAGGGTCTCACTCTGTTGCCCAGGCTGGAGTGCAGTTGCACCATAAGAGCTCACTGCAACCTCAAACTCCTGGGCTCAAACAGTCCTCCTGCACTGACCTCCTAAAGTGCTGGGATTATGGGCATGAACCATTGCATCCAGCTAATCCATTTTATCTTTTGTAGAGACCGGGGTCTTTCTATGTTGCCCAGGCTGGTCTTGAATTCCTGGCCTCAAGAAATGCTCCTGCCTCAGATTCCCAGAGGGCTGGGATTACAGGTGTGAACCATTGCACCAACCCAGCTTTTATGTTTTTGACAGCTCTCTGGTAAGGGGATGGCCACATGGCACCTTGAACTGGAGACAGCCAGGCTCACAGGGCACAGTTGGCCTGACCCACCCACCGTGATGTCAGAGGAGAAGCTGGGCCTGAGGGAGAAAGCATGGGTCTGCTCACTTCCTCTTGCCTACTTCCCTGCTGGAGACGAGAAGCCCAGGAAAGGGACTGAGAGATGGTGTGAGCCCCTGCTATGCCTAGAATAGGCAATGTGAGACCTAGGAGGCCTCGTGCACTTCCCCCACCTCCCTGCGCTCTAAGACACATGGTGCAGGGCATGGCCAGCTCTCCTGGGGAGGCTGAGTCAGGAGTGGAAGGAGATGTGAGGCTTTGCTGCAGGTCTCCTCCTGGAGAGGAGGGAGGCACAGTTCTCCCTGACCCTTACCCTACAGACAGTTTTGCACCTTACTTCTGTCTACATATTTGGACATCATTCTGTGTCAGAGCATAGGGATCCCATTGATTCTGTTTAGTAGCCGCTTACTACTCCACTGCTCGGGTGGTCTGATGGATCCTGATCTCTAAGCACCCTGAGGTCCACCCACTGCTTTTGCAGTGCATCAGTTCTGGTGGGCCCTCAGAATTGCCCCATCGTGCTGGGTCATTGTGGAAGTGTGTGCTCTAAACATAAACCTACTAAAAATAGTCTTTCTGAGTTTGGTGCTTGTGTATCTCTCAGTGAATCTCTGCCAACTGGGGCCACGAGGCTTCCATTAACAAGGATCTCTGAGCAGGTCCTGGGGCCTCCGAAGGAGGTGGAGTCAAGCCTCTGCCACTCCTTCCAGGGCTGAGGAGTGCTCTGCATTTGAAAAGGCAGGTGTGTGACACCCTGGATGACATCCCTGTGTGAGCTCATCTTCCAGGAATGAAAAGGAGGTGTTCTTTCCCTTCAGGCAGGTGAGCCTTTTGCCCCCTACGCTTGCTTCTATTGCACGCTCAGGTGGCTCTTTCACTGTGGACACTACAATTAGTGAAGTCTGTTTCGTGCCTGTCACTCCAGGAACAGGCTTTAGACAGTCTTTCATGCCCCCTTTGCTTCATTCAGGGTTTTCATAAATAATCTTTCTTCTCGCTTACCCTTTCTTTTCACCTACAACATCTGACACCATGTAGAGCGTCGCCTGCATGCAGCTCAGTATCTTGCATGGTCCCCTGTGTAGTTAAAGTGGTTATAGTTTTAGCTAATTTATTAGTAAGTAGTTGTAATTTACTGAGGTGTTGGCGTGCATCAGGCCTTACGCGACGTGCTTTGTTGGAGAAAGCTCCTGGAAGCGTCCCCACAGACTGCTCTTTGAGATATTTTTGTCAGCCCTGTTTTACAGAGGAGGAAACCAAAGCTGAGGAAGTGACACACTCAAGGTCATTGAGCTAGAACGTGGTTGCATCTGAATCTATGCCAGCTTAGGAAACCTCCGTTGTTAAGCCCTCTGCCATGCAGAATTGTTGCCCCACCCCCGCTGTAGGTTCACTGTGGGTCCCAGTAAGAACAAGGTTATTCAGCTTCCCAGGAGGACAAGGAGAAATTGGAGAGCCTCCAGGAAAGGCCCTGGAAAGTGATTAAGAGGATAAGAGTAAGGCTGGTGAGAAAGATTAGAGGAATAAGAGAAATTTAATCTGGAGAAATAAATCCTAGGGGCGATATTAATGGCATTCTACTGATGTCTTCATGAAAATCAATGGAAATATTTTTAAAAACAGGAGCCAGTCTACTAGTCTTATTACACGATAGAAAAGGAATGACTTGACTATAATTTATTTAATTAGTTTAGCAAATACATAGTATATAGCCACCATAGCCAGACTACAGAGTGAACAAGACAGGTAGGGACCCTCCTCTGGCAGAACTTACATTTTGGTGGCAGGAGTGGAAGAAGGAGGGAACAGACGTACACAAGATAAATGAGGAAAGGTTATTCAAATGGGATCATTCCAGTCAGTGATATGTGCTGTGACAACACCAGGGCAGGAAGACGGGCAAGCCAGTAACTGCAGAAGGGCTTCTCCCAGAAGGGAGCCTTTGAATGGAGACCTTAAAGCCATGTGAAGCTCTGGGGGCAGAGGGACCTTGAAGTAGGAACAAGTTTGGCAAATACAAGAAACAGAAAGCAGAAGGATGAGGCTGGGTGTAATCTGGTGGGAGATCAAGCCAGAGCCTCACCTTGAAGGGCCATAGAAAGCCACCGGGCAGAGTAGCTCTCCAGCTCTGGGGGCAGGGAGAATCCACTGATGGGCTGTAGGAGATCAGAGGGAGAGGTGTCTGTGTGACAGATGCTGTGGCAGCATGGATGGGGGTGCCTGGGCCTTTGGATCTGTCTTGTGTCATTAGCACAGTGGGGAAATCGAGGTGGATTAGATGTTGGGGTGGGCAGAGGTAAGAGTAAAAACACTCAAGGATGACCATCAGGTTTTTGAAAAGAAGAATCAATTATTTTGTTGTCATTTTACTAGAGAAGGTTTTAAGAATACCTTCCTTGAGGGTTATTAAGCTAATACTCCCAAGCCGTCAATTTATGTGACATTTGGGTCCCTGCATGTTTTCTTAGGGAGAGGATCCAACCTCTCTTCTGTTTCTTGGAAGGGAAAACCTCCCCCACACCACCTCCCAGCAACAGAAAGGTTGAGTTTGACCTAGACCAAACTCTCCCCACTCCACCTCATTTTGCAAGAGAGGAAATTGAGGCTGTGACAGTAGGTTGCAGAAAGTCACACCACATCTTGTTCTTGGCAGAGTCCTAGGTCTCCTGACTCCCCAGCCAGGGCTGTCTCTGCTGTATGAGCTGTCTCACGGTGCAGGGAGGCAGAGCGTTGAACAGACATTGATTCCATCCCTCCTAGCCTGGATGAAAACAAGGACTCTTTCTATTTAGAGGTCAGTTCTCTGAGTTAGTGGCCTCAGCTCTCAGTGCCTTGTCTGCCTAATAGAAATTTAAGCAGGTCTGTTACTAAGAAAGGTCCCCAGTATTTGAGTGCTTATGAAATGCAAGTAAGATCCAGGTGTGACTGGAACTGAAATGAGGCAGGAGTGAGGTATGTGTGCTGATCTATTTTGGGGTGCAAATCATCAAGGTTTAGGGCCCGTGGGAGGGTGGCGAGCTCCTCCAGGAAGTGTTCCCTTAACTGTTTTCTCAGTAAGCCCTGAATTATAGCCTATCAGACAGGATCCTGAACAGAAATCTCTGTCATCCCCGTAATACCACGACGTACCTTTTAAAAGCAGGAGTCAGTCGTAGAGTAACTAACCCAAAGTGGAATGAATATGTTTCTTTCTCAGTTTTCACTTTCCACACTTCAGGCACACTTTTGTGGTTTGGTCTCTGAAGGCCAGCAAAAGGAAACAGAAGGAAATAAAGGCACGCCTTTTAAAAAGCTGGTATTATGAAGAGGAAACCATAATGTTCCCAAAAGTGTGGATAGACACAATGCAGACCTCCTCTAAGAAACATCCAAACGAAATTTAAGAAACTTTATAATGACCTTTTGTGTAGCCTGGCAAGCAAATGCAAAATATGATGAATGTGTTACGATTATAATGCCCCCTGCCCAGAAGCTTAATTCAATGTGGAGAGAATTCAGACAGTGTCTGTGGCCATGTTCCTTGAGGAATCACTGAATGCCTCAAGACCTGAGGTCAATTTTTGTGATATAGCATACTTTTAGACAAAGCTAAACTGATAGAATTCCCAAGACAGAGAAATGCCTTCTCAACCAAACTTACTTTTCAGATGTACTTTTCTGGGGTTGAAGCAGGTGGTTTGTCTCAAAGAGGCCTCTGTTTAAAGGAACGTTTGATCTTTGGGAAATGCTATCACTGGCAGCCTTGAATCACATTATCAAGTTGGTTGGCTGATTGAGAGCTTGGCAAAGATCAGAGGGAATGAGCCATGCAACAAAGTTAAGTCTTGATGAGTTAAGGAAGGGAAGGACCATCCTGAGTTTGGGGAGCTGTCTAGGGTGGGGGAGCCTCTGCTGTGCACAGCCCTGGGGTGGCTATTGGTGTTGGAAACAAAGCTAGTCTCCTGGTCTGGTCCTACTGAGACTGGTCAAGGCCTTGACTTTGCAAACAGCTTGGTTTCCTTAGAAAGGACCTGGAAACATGGAGTCAGACAGTTTGTTTAATGCTTTAGTCATGGTGTGCACTTTTGGCCTGAGGAGTGAGAGTCAGGGTCTGTTCAAACGGCAAGTTGAGGTCTCCTGCTAGATGGTAGTCTACCAGGCACAGACTCGCAAAGGATCTAGAATTTGGTCACCTCCAAGAATGGAGCCACTTCCTCCTACGAAGAAGTGATTATTCTTGTTTAAGACCTGGAGAGAAGCTAGTATATCTCCATTTTCAGCTTAGCTAGCCAAGTTCTAGCAGGAACCGTGATAATTGAATCAGCAAAGTACATTCTGGGAGTAAAATGTTTACTATACAAAGGTTAATTCACCTCTACAAAGAGATACTTCCTCACCCTCAGAGCTTCTACAGATTTCTGTGGAAGTATTTTTGGGTTTAGTGCCCTGACGATAAAAAAGTTGGGAAAAAGATATTATACTCTTGGGCCCAAGAGTAACTATCAGTCACTCCTGGAAAATGCTAGGAATCACTGGTGTTACCGTAGGAAATAAGAAGAAGAGAGTACGAATTGAATGCTTGTGGAATATTGTGGTTGAGCAGATGAGTAAATTGAGGCTCAGAGAGCTTAACTCTTTGTTCAGTCTAGAAGGAGATAGAACTAGGATTTGAATTCAGGGCTATCTGGCTATAAAACCCACCACATTTCTACTATCTCATTCTTGATAAGAGCAAGATTCTGTAAGTTGGTAGTTGGAAGGCGTTTCTGGCATCTGCAGAGAGGGAATGCCTCTTTATTCCTTTTTGAGACATTTAGTTAAATCCATGTGCTTTACATCAGTGTCTAGTGATCTGGGAAAGGCCCTTTTTTTCTTACTTTTCCATCTGTTCAATTAGAGAGTGGAACCAGATCACCTCTCAGGACGCTGCTGGCCCTGACTCAATGTTTGACCAGAGTAGAGCCAGTGGGCAGTTCTGGCTGTGTATTTGAAATGGATTGTGTTTGCCTTTGTATCAAAGATAAGCCAGGTGGCCACAAATCTGTTTCCTCTTCCTAGGCACGTGGCTAAATTGTATTTCCCAGCCCCCTTGCATCTGTGTGGGCCACGTGACTAAGTTCTCACCAGTGAATGCAAGGGCAGATTGCTGGGTCATTTCAAGGCCAAGGCAGCTGAGAGCAGTTATGCTTCATCCAGTTCACTTTGCCCCTTCGACAACAACCTTGGAGACTATGTGATGTGGGTAGCAGCATGCCCAAGATGGAAGAGGCTTGGTTTCCTGAGTCAGTGCTGGTGGAGAGCTGCCAAGGGAGCTGCCCAACCAGAACATCTCTGCATTTGACTTTGCACGAGTGAAAAATACAACTGATTGTTGAGCCACGCCATGGATATGTGGGATTGCTTGTTATGGCAGCTAATGTTAAGGGCCCTAATACAGGCATCCAGTGTCCATTCCCTCATTCCCTTTTCTGAAAGAAACAGCGTCATTTTCAGTCCATCTGCTCCAGAGGATTTACAGTCGTCTCTCAGTATCCATAGGGGATTTGTTCCAGGACCCCCACAAATGCCAAAATCCGTGGGTGCTCAAGTCCCTGATATAACCTGGTGTAGTATTTGCACATAACCTACGCACATCCTCCCATATACTTTAAATCATTTCTAGATTATTTATAATACCTAACACAATGCCTACACATCACTTCATGTGTGTGGATTCATCCTAGTACTTGTTGCGCGGCAAATTCAAGTTTTGCTTTCCAAACCTTTGTGGAATATATATTTTTTTATACTGTATGAAGTTTATTGATATGTTACTCTTGGTGGCAGACTCCTCCCTGAACGTTTGTTGACCCAAACAGTGTCATTTCCGGATGAGTTTTAAGTTTCTGCTTTGCGAACTTTGTGAGCAGGAGTCACATTTATCTCCCAAGCAATACTATAACTTCCAAAGGGAGCACAGTTGTCACCAGATCCTGAACTTTTTAAAGCTACACTTTCTACTGAGAGAGCAACAGAAGGAAAACAAGGCTCTCTGGCCTGGGGACATCTTGTCCACTTGTAGCAAGACGAGCATTCTGGGGACTTAAGCTATGTTTCTGGAATTTCTTATCTGCAGGAACAGCAATGGGCACTTATGCTGCAGCATAACTCTTCAAGACTTCTGACTTTGGAACAACAGCATGTCCAGGAAGAGGTTTCCATTCCTGTGCTTTCTGAGCATTTGAACCTACTAAGATAAAAGGTGGGGCACTGGTCTTACTATCTTCAATCATCTTGTAAGTTGGAGAAGTGACTTTTGTTGGATGCTGCAGAAACTGTGGATCCTTAGGATTAGATAGACAGAGAGTTGCTTGGGGAAAAGGCCCAGGTGCAGGTGGCAGTGATGGGTGATTTTGTTGATTCTTATCAGTTAGACAATAAGGGGTCCACATGTTAAAATATGGTGGTGGTTGTCCTGCTTCACTTGCTGCCATTGCTAATATCTGAGAAGCAAACTGAGCTGTGTCAGCTGGGACATAGGCAAACTCTGGTGAAACAGCTGTTGGAGATGGTTATGAGGGTGGGGTAGTAGTCTTAGGGGTGGCTGGTTTGGAAGAAGGAACACAAACTGCTTCAGTTTTCTCAGTGCCTAGCTCAGCATAAATTGATGGAAACTGTGTGGTTTTGTCACTATATCCTCTTCCAGTTACATTGTCCTTGTCTTTGTCTGTAGATTTTTCCATGTGTGTGGGTACTTTAGATTCTGTTCCCTCTGACCACTTCATCCAGAGAAGTATTCCCTTCTCTATACCTAATAAGTTCTTTAAAATAAAGTGCTGCAAACTGGGTCATGTTTGATGGGTTGGTTTTGAGAATGGCTCTGCTAATTTCCCTGAGCAGAGTCTTGAGGTTACAGGGTATGGCAAGTCTGGGCTTTGAAGAAATTATTTTGGCATGAAGAAATTATTTTGGCGGGATGTCTGTAACTCAGCTTCTTTCCAGCTGTGCTCTTAAGAACTTCCTTGTTGCCCCCTTGCTGGAATATTTTTTAAACAAATATTTTAGATCTGCGGTTGATTGAATCCATGTATGCAGAACCGCGGATATGGAGGGCTGACTGTGTGAATACTATTAGCCTGGCCAGTCAGAGCATTGCATGTCCCCCACCCTTAGCCACAGAGATTGGCTTAGCAATGGGCGTTAGAGCCAAGCAGAGCCTTTGGGGAAGGTTCTGTTCTACTGGCTTTGAAGCTGTGATGAGAATGCAGCTGCTGAGCACCACCACATGAAGAGAGCCTGCCTGAGAGTGGCCGCAGAAGAGAACAGACAAGAGACAGAAAGTGAGAATGGGAGAATCAGCTGGCACTGTAGAAACCCCTAGGTTCAATCACACTGGAAGCCAGATCTACCTCGGATATTTCGGTCACCAGAGCAAATAAATTCTCTGTTACTTTTGATTAAGTCATTTTGGATATTTCGGTCACCAGAGCAAATAAATTCTCTGTTACTTTTGATTAAGTCATTTTGGGTTGTTTTTTTTCTTTTGTCACTTGTTGCCGAAAGTGTATTAACTTACATAGGCAGTAAAAATGAGGAAGGGTTGAATAAAAACAAAACAAAAATAGCTGCAGGTTCAATGGCATGCTCAGTATCACGAGCTCCTTTTGGAGTCAATTTTCTAGTTTTTACAGGTCATCAATTTTTGTCCACCAAATTTCAGAATGAGTGAACGAATAAAGGCCTGAAGGCCGGTGCCATGAGGAGAGTGAGCTGTGCTTCAGCCAAAGTACAAGAGTAGTTGGTGAAAGGTCTCTGGGGTACAACATCACCTGATCTAGAGTTACATGTTATTTTTCTATATAATATTTGAAAACATGATGTATTAGAATAAATTATTATAACTCTAACTTACATAATGAGTATGTATCACAGTACAGGATGTACAAATAAATACAATACTCATAAAGCACTTGATGGATTTCTTTGACAATCAGCAGTGGTCTAGCTTGAATTCTTCCAGAACACTGAGGCTCAATTATCATTGCAGGAACCATTGTGCTACTATAGGTAGGCTCAGTTTGGAAGCTTTAGTAATTGTAAGAGAAGAAAAGCAATCTTCATAAAGCAGAAAATAGTATGTGCATTTCCATATTGAGTTTTTAGTATTGAGTTTTCCTTGGTACATACAAATTGGCATCCTTCTTTACTGAGCCAAATTCAGAATGAATGATTGAATGAATAAATGAATGAATAACAAAGTAACGTGATTTACAACTGAAAACTGAATTCTAGTTGGTTGAACAATAAGAGAGTAATAGCCCATAAAGTTGAGAAGTCCAGAAGACCAGCAGTCAGATCCAGATAGTGAGATGAGGTCCTCCAAGACCCTCAGATTTTCTTCATGGAGCAGGCTTCACACAGTCCTGGCAGACCAGCTTATCTTTAGCAGCAGCAAGATGGCTGCAGAATTCCAGGCTGTAACATCAATGCAGTACATTCTCCAGGTTTAGAGAGAGGGTCTTCTTGCACTAGTTTTTGCAGAGGATGAGAAATCTTTCCTTGCTGGAAGGATTCAGTGATGCCCCCTCATCCCCTCGTGTGTCACTGGCCGATCCCTAGAGCCAGAGGGTCGGGAGATATTGGTTGGCTAAAGCAGATCAGGGCCTACACATTGTTGGGGGTTTCAACCTCACCTAAATCACATGGTTAGGTAGGGAGGAGGGATGGTTTCCCAAAGGAAATACAGGGAGATTGTTCCCAGGAAGAGGGTGAATCAATGATGGGCAGCAGATAACAGATGTCTTCTACAAACAGGAAGTGTATTTGCTGCAGTAACCTTGAATATATTTCCATAGCACCTCTTTGAAGAGCCATTTGCTTCATTTTGATACATTGAATGGTCTCTAAGGGTCATAGAAAATCTGCAGTAAATGTTACTGAAAGGAAGAAAGGTAAAGAAAGAAAGACTGTTAGTAAAAGTAACCCTAGTTTCACTAGTAGGTTCTCATATTTCAGTGGTTTAACACAACAGAAGTTTAATTCTGTTCTCCTCTCACATGGTGGTCTGTCAGGTTTTTCACACTCTGATTCTGAGACTCGAGTTTCTTCTGTCTTGTGCCTTAGCCAAAGGCCCCATAATATTTCACTTTCCAGGCCATAGATGGGGAAAAAGAGGGGAACATAACTTTTAGGAGGTTTTGGGAGGCCATACATAGAACTGATAAACATCACTTCTGCTTACCTTCTATTGGGCAGAACTCAGTCACAGGGTTACTTGTGACTTAACTGCAAGGGAATCTGGGAAATGCAGTCCAGCTGAGTGTTCAGGATTTAAAAAAAAAAAAAACTATGAGAAAGGAACATAATCAGCCAGGCGCGGTGGCTCCTGCCTGTAATCCCAGCACTTTGGGAGGCTGAGGCGGGCAGATCACCTGATGTTGGAAGTTCAAGACCAGCCTGGCTAACATGGTCAAACCCTGTCTCTGTTAAAAATACAAAATTAGCTGGGCATGGTGGCACACGCTTATAATCCCAGCTACTCAGGAGGCTGAGGCAGGAGAATCACTTGAACCTGGGAGGCTGAAGTTGCAGTGAGCAGGGATTGAGCAACCACACAGAGTGAGACTCTGTCTCAAAAAATAAAATAAAATAAAATAAAATAAAATAAATACGTAAAATGAAATTTAAAAAGAAAAAGAAAGGAACACAATTGAAGAAATTCCATTCCCCTGATGCATTTGCTGGCAAAGAAAATGTTTTTCTAAATCAAAATGTATTACTAAGACAATAGGTGAGAATAGCTGCAGATTACATTGCACAAGTGGGTTAACACTATTTAAAACTTACAAAAAGGTCAGGTACAGTGGCTCATGCCTGTAATTCCAGCACTTTGGGAAGCCAAGGCAGGTGTATCACTTGAGGCCAGGAGTTCGAGTCCAGCCTGGCCAATATGGTGAAACCCCGTCTCTACTAAAAAAACAAAAATTAGCCGGGCGTGGTGGCGCAAACCTATAATCCCAGAGCTGCAGTGAGCTGAGATTACTCCACTGCACTCCATCCTGGGTTCTGTCTCAAAAACAAACAAAATACTTAAAAGAAATCTGTATGGAACTGACAGACATACACAAATGGCAATCTCACATAGTTTGACTTAATAACAATTTGACATAAAATCTAGGAAATGGTGAAGCTGAAAACATATTGGGAACATCTCCTATTGAATTTCTGGGATCTTTATTTTGAAAAAACTTTCTGAGGTCTAATTTACATATGAGAAAAAGCTGGCATTTTAGGTGTATATTTTGATAGGTTTTAGCAATCTTACTCAAGTTTTGATAGGGAAAATGTACAGGGAAGTAGGTCTATACTACCACTATACAAAAGGGATTGTTGAAGGAATGCCTGAAAAAGTCTCTAAAACAATTTCTCTTTCTTTGAGCTAATTAACAGTGAAAAAAGAATTTTGTCGAAGTCAGATTATTGCTTCAGTTTGCTTAACCAGGACAGATGTGACTTCAGCCTATGAATAGAATGAATATACATAACGGGTTTCTGATAAACCACATTTGCAGTGGTCAAGAGTTTGGGCTTTGGCATCATATTGATCTGGGTTGGGTTCTTTCTCTGTCACTTGGGCATTCTGAGGTTCAGTTTTCTCTTCCACAAATTGGGATTGATAGCATGCTAGCACTTGACAGGGTTCATATAAAGATTAAAAGAGATAGTACATGAAAACAGTACAATGACTAGCTCATAGTAAGTGTTCAATACACATTAGCTGCTTTTATTATTATCACCCATTAGAAAAATACCCATTCTTTGAGAAACTCTGGTTTTGTACAGTATATGCCACTGAACGGCTCCTGAAGACATCATGCTCAGCTTGACTTCTTTATCTTTTTTTACTCACCATCCCATTATTTTCTTTTTTTTTTTTTTTTCTTTTTTTTTTTTTTTTTTGAGACGGAGTCTCGCTCTGTCACCCAGGCTGGAGTGCAGTGGCGCGATCTCGGCTCACTGCAAGCTCCGCCTCCCGGGTTCACGCCATTCTCCCGCCTCAGCCTCCGAGTAGCTGGGACTACAGGCGCCCGCCACCACGCCCGGCTAGTTTTTTGTGTTTTTAGTAGAGACGGGGTTTCACCATGTTAGCCAGGATGGTCTCGATCTCCTGACCTCGTGATCCACCCGCCTCGGCCTCCCAAAGTGCTGGGATTACAGGCTTGAGCCACCGCGCCCAGCCATCCCATTATTTTCTATAAGGTATTTTGAATTCCCTGTGGAAGCAAGAACCATAGTAACAAGCTTTCAGCATCATTTTGCTTTTGAGATAATCATTAATGGAATTATTTTGATACTTTTTTTTAAAACAAGACAGCCTTGAGCTGTCACTACAAATGCCTTTTCAAAATCCCCTGATTTATTTTTCTGTTCATCCGAACTCTTGTATCTTCATTTTCATATGTTCTTGATGAATGGATAATGTTGTCTTTAGATGTTCTCAACCATCCTGGGCACATTAAAACCCACCCAATGGCCCTCATCAAGTGGAAAAGAAGAAGGGGAAATCCGAGCAAAAAGATATTGCAGACTCGTCTTCCTGAGACACGTGCACCTGCTAAGGGAGGCGTATTAAGGAAATCTACAAAGTCAGCCTCTGATTATCAAGGTTCTTCCTTAAGGAGAAAGGAAAAAAGCAAAAACAAAATAACACATTTACTTCAAAGAACTCCTGTCTGATTGAGCGAAGGAAAAGTAGCCTCATTGCTTTGATCCTTTCACTGAGCAAAACAACATGAAAAGCGAAAACAAGGCTCAAGATATGCGCTTTTGTTGAGCGCATCATTAGGAGTGTTTATTGGCTGCTGCAAACACACATCCCAGCTCTGGAGCATGCAGTAAGGTTTGCTTAGTGACAGCATGAGAGCAAGCCTCAGTAGCTTCCCCAGGGAAGGCAGGGCCATTGATTCTGAGTCTCACTCCTTTTCCAAGAGAGGGAGGAGGGACCTTAAGTTTCAAACCTCCTTGGCTCCTGGTGAGTTCAGGCTTAAGAAATACTCTTGGATTTTTATTTAAGGCCTTGGTTTGTTTACCCTTGATAAACACTGTCTGATTCTTTTCTTCCCTTTGAAGAGAAAAGCTCTTGAATAAGCTGATGAAAAAGGCTTTCTGCATATGAGCTTCTTCAAAACAATGCTGTAATAAGTGCAAACAAATCAGGATCAGATGAATTACATTTCCTCTTTAAAATACAGAGTTTAATGGATTTAAGGTGATGGGGAAGTGTTTTTGTGACAGTGCTCTTCAAATCCAGAATCCTGGGAGGCAGTCAGTACACTAAGAGTGTGGACTGAATTTGCCTTCCTATATTTCAGGACAGTATTTCTCAATTGGTGTGTGTGGCCTCAGTCCTTCAGAGGTGACCTGTCACATTTTGGGGAATGCATAAACTTAATTTGTTTTACAGTGAGGAAATTCCCAACACAGCACTGAGCAGACAGAATGTGATGCTGAGTGGCACTGTCACCGGCTGCTACAAGGAGGTAAAAGGCATCATTTAATAGTAAGCTGGCACCAAAGAAAGATTTCATAATTTGAGGAATGTGCGAACACTTTGCTTCATGAGCACATAAAAGAGTGCGGCCAGGTAGGAAGCAAGCCCATACGGCAGCTCTGCTGGAAACTCCACGAAGGTGGAAGCCCAGGGTTTCTCGTAGCACTGGGAGTCCATTGCCCCACCTGGGGCTAGACAACAACAAATTGTTGTCCCATAAATGAATGAATGAATGAACCTGTCGCATAGTGGCAAAGGGTGACCAAGGGGCTAGACTCTGTGGATGAAATCTACTGTCAAACTAGACCAGAAAATCAAAGGTTAAGAACCTTTGTTTTGAGCAGGAGAAAACCCTGTCTTTTCAACAGTCTTTTCTTATGTTGTATGTATTTTCTTGCTTTGCCTCCCGTCCTGGCCTGGAAGCTCACTGAGGGCAGAGTGCTCATCTTAACCATTTTTTTTTTTTTTTTTTTTTTGAGACAGAGTCTTGCTCTGTTGCCCAGGCTTGAGTGCAGTGGTGTAATTGTAATCTCAGCTCACTGCAACCTCTGCCTCCCAGGTTGAAGCGATTCTCCTGCCTCAGCCCCCCACGTAGCTGGGATTACAGACGTGTGCCATCACGCCTGACTAATTTTTGTATTTTAGTAGAGACAAGGTTTCACCATGTTGGTCAGGCTGCTCTCGAACTCTTGACCTCAGGTGATCCACCTGCCTCGGCTTCACAAAGTGTTGGGATTACAGGCATGAGACACTGCGCCCAGCTACTTGTATTAACTCTTTTGGTCTTTTTTCTTATTTTAGAGGGCCTTGTGCATGGCATGAGATGCTAAATGATGCTGAAAGAATCCAGACTGTCATCTTCATCACCATCATTATCACCATCATCTTCACCTTTGTCATCATCTTTATCATTTTCCTTCATCATCAACCTTCATTATCTTCATCATCTTTTTCTTCCCCTTTGTTGATTTCGTTTTCCCTCGGGATAGTGTTGTGCTGATTTCTAAGTGCTTTCACGGGCGTGATTCTGCGGCGGTATACACTTGTGCTCTCCGGCTGACCCGGTTAGGATTTTCCTTGTGGTCAGCATCAGCATCAGCCCCTCTTCTTGGGCACCTGCTATTGGTTCTGCTTGTTCTCCTGATTCTCCAGGCACAGCTTGAGGAATGAGCGGCTTTAGGTGCAGTGAGGAAACATAAGCTAGTGTTTATTATAGTAAAAGAGAAATTTGTTAAATCACTAGGCAAAAATCAATAATTCAAACAAAGAAAAAGAGACTAAAAGCAAAGTTGCGTTGCTTTCAGTAATGTAAAATACTCTGCTGTGACCCTTATTTTGGGCAGTGTTCTCAGTGAAGAATGCGCCAATTCTTAAATATCACATGACTTCCTTATTAGTCTTAACAAAATAACAAAGAACTGTGCATATGAGAATGGTTAGAGCAGCCTTTTCATCCTACTGATATCAATACAAATAAAGAGATATTTTGCCGCAACCGGTCCTGGCTTCAAAAAGAGCCATAAATGCCTAGTGGTTTTTTTTTTTTTTTTTTTTAATCATTTCTGACTTTTGGTTTTCAGAGCATTTGATCTCTCTTCCTTCTGTCTCTGGCATCCTCTATCACAAGCATGAAGTGGAGATTCGTGGAGCCCTCAGGCTAGTTCTTTGGTTTTCAGGTAAGTCTTTTAGATAAACTTGAATGAATAAATTCATATAACTTGACAATTTACTCATTGAAAGAGACAGAGCTACTTTGAGACTTGTCTAAAATGAACAATGTTTGGGGCATTTTAAAAGAAAAATCATTCCAGAACCACACCCTGCCACCACCAACGTGTGGACTTCTGCCATTTGAACCACACCCTGCCACCACCAACGTGTGGACTTCTGCCATTTGAATGATAATATTACTGAAACGCATATTGCAGAAAAGTGGATATAAATTTCTAATGTTTGTAGTTCTTATAAAACCATAAAACAGAAAACTGATTTATAGGTTAAAGTCAAACAATAAAACAAATACAATTAAAGTTAACTGCATTAACTTTAGAAAGTTATGGTTTGTGAAAGATACAGTTTTTTGGAAGTAGATCACTGCTTGAAACAAGGTGCTGGCCATCTTGGCTTTTTGTGAACTCCTTTGGTACAAATGCAGTATGTTAGAGTTATGGCCAACTCAGTTCTTCACTCACTAGTCTTTGACAAAGTAGTACCATTGGTACCAACATAAAGTAAACACAAATGCAAACTTCGGCTTTGCCTTGTATAGGTTGGCCATCCAGGTGGTACAGAATATGCTTACATCAAGTTATTTTATCATCAACATGAAAACGTCAAATTAAAAACTCTCCTTAGAGAGCTCACAGGTACCTGTAAACTCATCCCAGTAACATAGTAAATATGGATTTAGAGTGAAACCATTGAACTCAAGCTTATTATGAAAATGTTTTGATTATAACATAGTGACCTTTACATGTTGTAAGGATGATTTTGTACTTTTTTCTAAGGAGTCCATTTAACTTAGTTATAATTTACCAAATGGAATGGGTGTATCAACAGGAATATAAAAGGCTTTGAAGGAATTTAAAATCTCCTTTCCCTTTTTTTCTTCTATACAATCAGTATGGCCTTGGTTACACTGCAGTAACAAATAACCCTTGAATCCTAGTGTCTTAACCTAACAAAAGTGTATTTCTGCACTGCTGGTTGGGACAGGGCCTCTGCTCCTGTGGTCACCTGAGGACTCAAGCTGATGGAAGCCTTGACATGTGCTCCCACCATCTCCCTGGCAAGTGAACAAGGTGTGATGACTCATGGCTTGGCTCTCTAAAGTTCAACCTTCTATACACAAACCATTGGCCACAGACAGTTATATGGCCACCCTAATTTCAAAAGAGAGAAGTACAGTCCCCCCGTGTGCTCACAGAGGCGAGAACTGTAAGTATTTGTGAAGAGCCCTAGTGCCTACCAGCCCTTCCTTAATCCTCCTTCACTTGGTACAATGGCAGGACCCTCAGGGAGAAGTACTGCCTCTGATGTCTCTTTTGGGTTGTCTGCCTGCCTTATCTCTCTAAAAATACTCCTGCCATCTTAGAGAGCAAATGGGTAATACAAAATAAGAAGGTCTATTTATTACTTTTAGAAAACAAAAGGAAGAAGTATGTAGTTGAGCAAAGGTTGAATAAAAATTGCAAATTTTGTGTTTAGAGGTAATTAATAAGAATAATATCATCTTCTTTCCTGGAGTAAAATTCATCTGAAATGGCCCTGACAGCAAAAAGGTTAGCTCTGGAGTTTGAATTCCATAGTGGACATTGGTTAGCAAACAGGGCCCCCAAACCTTTTAGGGGTATTTGGTAATTATTACTCTTTTGGTGACTGTAGTTATTGAGGAAAAAATCCTCCATGAGTATCTTGTATTTTCACTTTCATATTTTAAGTGGCAGTGGGATTAAGGATAATTATGCATGTAGTTTGTATTTAAATAAGGCATGTGAGTGGAAATATCACTGAATTTGCCTCTCAGAAATCCGTCCTCAATCACGATGGTGAAATGTGCATTAAAAGTACCTCATGCTATGATAATTAAATGTTATGTTTTCCAAAGATGCTAGATGACATCTCCTGAGGGTCTCAATGTTTGCAAGTACCTCTATTTTACATGACAGAACTTTAAAAAATGAGCAATAGTAACTTTTATAAATTGAGGATTTAAAATGAAAATTAGACATACCATTCTCTAAAGATATTTTATTCTGCTATATGACCAATGATAAATCTTTAAGTCTCTGGATACAGTACATAAAAACTGGAAATGTTTTTCTTTCACCAATAGGTAGCACCAAATATGCTACTTTTTCGTTTTCATTTGGCCATTAGGTTTTTAAAAAGTCAAAGTGACTTCTTTTGTGATAGGTAGTATACATTTAGATAGAAAACAATTACTGACTTTGATGTCTATTAAAAAAGTAAAGCATGTTCACTGTAGGAAAATCAGGAAGTACCGAAGAACATAAAGAACCAAACCAAATAAAGCAGAGGTTAAAAAATAATGATTGGTAATAATCTTACTACCTAAGAACAATCACTGAACATAGTGTTTTTCTTACTAGTCTTTTTAAAGATGTGTGTGTGCATGTGTGTGTGTGTGTGTGTACAGTTGGGATCATACGTAGGGAATTTCATTTTCTACATTTTTCATTTAACATTAGAATATTTTGGGTGGTGGTGGTAATGAGGAATGTACCAGGCCCTGTTTTATAACCTTTTTCTTAGAATTATGCAACTTTCTCCCAAATTTCAGAACACTGTTCTTCTTGGGATAAAAGCAACAACAACCCTTACCCACAAGGATGTGCCCCATGGGATGCTATTGGAAGCAAGTATCATAAAACCTGACTCAAATTAAACAATAAGGACATTTATTATTCCACGTTATTAGGCATCCAGAGGTAATTCAGGCTTCAGCGGTTGCTTGATATAGTGGCACAATATCTTCAAGGACCAAGGTTCTTCCAGACTGCCTCTCTGCTGTCCACCCAATTGGCTTTGTCCCTGGGATAATGGCGGCAATTAGGTCAATGGGCTTCCTTATGTATGCCTAGAGGGAGACAGAAAGATATCTCCCTCAAGTACAGCATGAAAGTCCTCCTGTCACTTGGGGGTCCCACTGGTCCAGTTTAGGTTACATTCCTGCCTGGGCACCATTAGCAGTTGTCTTGTACAGTGCTTAAACCTGGGATCCAAAAGGACTAGCTTTGATCTATTGGAACCCTCCCTGGAGCTGAGGGTGGCGCCATCTTTTCATGCATCACAAAGCTGTATGGGGAAGGGCTGACCGCCTCCACAAAGTTGGAATTGTTTTGGTGGGAATGAATGTGATGCTGAATGGGTATCCAACATCATCCAGTAAAAGGGCCCCTTACAATGTCTCTCCTGCCTACCCTCTCCACTTCTCCAGTCTCACCTTGCACTGTGGTCCCCCACCTCTTTGGCTCCTGCTTCTACAGGTCATGTTCTCAACCTCAGGGCCTCTTGTCCATGCTGCTCCCTCTTCCTGGGATGCTCTTGCCTCCTCTCCTCTCATTTCCTAGTTAATTCCTACCCATCCTTCAAATGTCAGCTGAGCTCCCCTGTTCCCTGATGAGGTCAAATCCCTTATTCCTCTCCCTTTCTGGAACTTGGTAGTGTTCAGTCTTTACTTAATTGTGTCTTTCTTGACAAAGGTTTCTTTGTTTCCCACTAATTCTAGCCTCCCTTAGGGTGGAGATTACCTCACTGTTTTATTTCCTGTGCCTAACACAGTGCCTGAAATATGTAAGGTGCACAACAAATAATTTGTGAATAATATATGACTGAAATTAATTTTAAGCAAAAGTTAGCCGCCAGCATATAAGGATGAAATGTAATGTTCAAAATCTAAATTTAGTATTTACTCTTGTTTATTTCAAATATTATCCTCTATGGGAACAGGGATGGCATTTCAAAGCTGACTATACTAGGGAGGCCCTGAGAATGTGGAGGCCAGGGGAGAAGAGTATGTGGTAATTGTAAGTTTGCCATACCATGTGGTTAAGTGGTAACTTACCACCCTATTGTGCCAGATCTCATGGGATTGCTTGTGTATAGGGACAAATAATAGCCTGGTGCCCCCTCCTTTTCTTATTTTGTCACCTTAAGAAGGTGAATCCCCTGTTCTCAATGAGAAAAGGGTAATTTTGGATGTGAATTATAATGAGAAATGAGAATATAGTCAAGGTGTGAAGTTTCTCCTGGGTAATATTTTTGTTTCATTTAATGAGAAAACATAGACATTCTGTTAAGAAATCACATAGTTTATACATTTTAAACCTTCCATATTTTGAAGATTTATTGAAGAATATTGTTAAAATGCTAATAACTCATGAGGCTTCACAGAATTGATATTAAACTTCTACCAATAAAGATACTAATACAGGCCAGGGACAGTGGCTCACACCTGTAATCCTAGCATTTTGGGAGGCCGAGGCAGGCAGATCACGTAAGGTCAGAAGTTCGAGACCAGCCTTGCCAATATGGTGAAACCTCATCTCTACTAAAAATACAAAAATTAGCCGGGCGTGGTAGCACGTGCCTGTAATCCCAGCTACTTAGGAGACTGAGGCAGGAGAATCACTTGAACCCAGCAGGCACAGGTTGCAGTGAGCAGATTGCACCACTGCACTCCAGTCTGTGTGACAAGACTCTGTCAAAAAAAAAAAAAAAAAAAAAAAAAGATACTAATACAAATGGTCATGGAGGGGGAATATAGAGAAGATCCATTTTGTACAGAAAAACCATTGGTTAGTATTTTCTTTTTTTTTTTTTCTTTTGGATTTTTTTAAATTTATTATTATTATACTTCAAGTTCTAGGGTACATGTACACAATGTGCAGGTTTGTTACATATGTATACATGTGCCATGTTGGTGTGCTGCACCCGTTAACTTGTCATTTACAATAGGTATATATTTTCTATACCCTTAAGCCTGAGGATGTAGAAAACAGTCTTTGTTTATATTATGTTAATGTCTGCCTACTATCTCATTGTCTGAACATGCAGTGTCTAACCTGAAATTGACATTTCATTCTCCCCACCTCTTGCTACTATGAATAATGCTTAGATGACCATCTCACACATAAATCTCAGCATAAATCTTCATTCCAGGTTATGTCCTCCAGACAGATTTCCAGAAATAGGATTACTGGGATGTCCACTTTTAACGTCCAGCTTCAGAAGCCTTCTGTGCACTCAGTATTTGAAATATGTATTGGCTTACTGCGATTCTGAAATTGGAGATTAGGCAGAGGAGATGAGGTGTCCCGCTCAGAGTATTGCACTGGCTCACCCGCGATAAGGGGCACTCTGCAGGTGTGCCAGGGATGCAGGCATTGTGATCTTCTCAGATATGCAGATTGTTAGAGAGATGGCTGCATTCATTGGCCAGTTTCTTGCTCAGACCCCAGAGTGTGAGAACCCTGAGAGGAACCCAGGTGAAGTCCATGTCAGCAGCTCACCTTTAAATATTAGATTTGGAATGTGATCAATCAGCAAGCCACAAGGGAGGAAGTATAAATAAAACATGTGCCTTGCAAAGAGGGCAAAGCTGCAATTTGCCAAGTGCACTATAATTGCTTCTGGTTAATTATCTCAGTGGTGAGCTGGGAGCACCAAAGGCAAACACTTACATCCACATTGTGGATAAAAATAATGCCACTTCTTGGATGATCCTAATTTCAGCTGTCAAGATGTAGACAATGCGCATCCAGTTCCTTTGGATAGTAAGAGATAGATAATGACTTCAGATAGCTCCAGTTTTTGGATCATCAATTTTTATCATCATTATAATTACTTATAATAATAAAGTAATATAATTCTTAATAATAACCACTAATAATTACAGTAATACTTACTGAATGCAGTCATTGGGCTAAGCACCTCCCATGCATTAGCTCACTGGATGCCCACAATGACTCTAAGAGGTAGTATTACTTTTGTGATTTTCTTTTTCGTTTTTTTGGGGTGTTTTTTTTGAGACGGAGTCTTACTCTGTCCCCCAGGCTGGAGTGCAATGGTGCGATCTTGGCTCACTGCAACCTCCACCTCTTGGGTTCAAGCGATTCTCCTGCCTCAGCCTCCCCAGTAGCTGGGATTACAGGAGTCTGTGCCACCACGCCTGGCTAATTTTTTTATTTTTAGTAGAGATGGGATTTCACCATGTTGGCCAGGCTGGTGTCCTGACCTCAAATGACCCGCCCACTTCGGCCTCCGAAAGTGCTGGGATTACTGCCGTGAGCCACTGTGCCCGGCTGTACTTTCATGATTTTTAGATTTGGGAACTGAAGCTTAGAGAGATTAAGTGACTTGTCCAAGGTCACACAGCTGATATTGATTCCCAGTTGTTATGTTAGGATCCAGAGATTTCTCTTAGCCACTGTAGCAAACACTGCTGGTGCTCCACCTAGATAGCAGATCTAGGAAGGACCCCTTTTACCATTCAGCGTGCCCATCCCCCAACTGCTAGAGGTGTTGCTGTTAATAGCTCACAGCTGAAACCTTTGCTGTTGCCCTTCAGAGATTAGAGCAACTTTACCTGGAAGTGCCTAGGGGTAATTGTCAACCTCTATCCTGGAGCAGCACATAGCTAATAAACAGATGGTGCAGAAGCATAAAACCCTAGCTCCCTTGTTTAAGGTGGCTCAAGTTCTGTGATATAGTGTGGTTCTAGAGCTCCCTGCAGGATCACACTGTGGCCACATGTCACCTAAACTACATCCTTGCTTAATTTCTTTTTCCCTAGCCTACTTTCCCCCTCCCATACCATTTCCCCTGAGATCAGTCCCTTAATAAGTGACAAATCCCCTCTCCTGCTCTACTTCTAGTGAGCCTGACCGAAGATAACCACTATGCCAAGTTAATTCCTGGTATGTTGTCTGATTTGCTGAAGAAATCCTTCCCACCGAAGCAGTGTTGCCTTTGCCTTGCCTCTATGACTTTGGATACATTTTACAGCCTTATATGCCTTCTCTGCAAGATGAGAGAGCTAGATTGGATGGTCCTTAGGCTTCTAGTCCTGGAAGCTGCTGAAGTTTCCACTCTCTAAAATCCATAGTTTTGTGGCTGTGCCAGAAAAGGGACATCTGGCTTGGCAGTGTGCCTGTGGCAGGAAGGCTCCCAGAGAGTGTGAACTTCCTTTTCTCCCCTCTCTCCATCCCTACTACAGGGGACTCCTGCAGGAGCTTGTGTGTATGAGCGTGTGTGACTCAATGGCTGGAATATTCCATTAATTCTGCAGTGTCTTTAGGAGAAAAAGGCATTCCTAAGGTTAGACAGTGAGGGCGGCATCCTCCAGTACAGGAAAGTTACTGCTTGGGGTGGGGTAGGGGTAGGCATTCCGTGTCTAGAACAGGTCGGATGAGTGGAGCTAATGGATCTTCGGATTTATGAAGGGGGAGATCACTGGTGACTTTGACAAGAGTGGATTCAATGGAATTCACTCTGACTGGAATGCGTTAATTAGAGAATAATGGCAGTGAGGTCTCACAGTTGGCAGCAGTCCTGGAGACTTTCTGACCATGGTGACTCTCTGATCGTGGTAGTGGTTGCATGGCTTTGAGGTCAACAGTTATAATGCAAGTTTCCAGATCAGGCAGTGCTTCCTTGTCATAGGAGAGGCAGCAGTCTTTTGGTGGTCCATTTGTGCCGTTCCAGAAAATTTAAGGTAGAGTCATTTTCTTCAAGTCTCTGTAATAAGCCCCTTCTGCTTAAAGTTTTTAGAGTATATTCTATAGTTTACAACTGAACTCTTATGGGCCTACTTCAGATAGTGGAAGTGCAGACACCCTATAAACACAAAACAGTACCCTCAGCATAAGCCTCTGGTTGACTAGGCCGGGTGCGATGGCTCACGCCTGTAATCCCAGCACTTTGGGAGGCCAAGGCGGGCGGATCATGAGGTCAAGAGATTGAGACCATCCTGGCCAACGTAGTGAAACCCTGTCTCTACTAAAAATACAAAAATTAGCTGGGCGTGGTGGTGCATGCCTGTGGTCCCAGCTACTTGGGAAGCTGAGGTAGGAGAATCACTTGAATCTGGGAGATGGAGGTTGCAGTGAGCTGAGATCGCACCACTGCACTCCAGCCTGGCAACAGAGTGAGACTCCATCTAAAAAAAAAAAAAAAAAAGAATATTCCAAGAGCAGCTCTTCTTAAGTACCCACTTTGTACCAGGCATTGTCTCAAGTCCTTACATACAGAGTAGCCATGATCGTCTCCACTGCATAGACAAGGAAATTACAGCACAGAGAAGCTGTTTCTTTTTTAAGAGCTTCCACATACCTGGAAAGCAGCAGAACCAGGTTTTGAACCAGGTCTGTTAGATGGTCAGTCTACCATGCTGCCTCACTGGGTAGGGACTGCTCTATCCAGGACACAAGGTCTGAACAAGTTCCTAAGTACAGAAAAGTGTTCGTGTGTGTGTGTGTGTGTGTGTGTGTGTGCGCGCGCTAAGAAATATTTCTGGGGATAGTTCTCCCTCTTAAAACTTTAGTGAAATTGGAGTAACTTTAGTACATGAAAGGTTAGACATGCTTCTGTTTTGACCATCATAACAAATCACAAAGATTCCTAAATGGTAAGGATTTAAAGGCAAGAGGAGAAGGGCTGTTGGAATCCTAAGCTCCCAATGATACAGATAAAAAGAGAGGGTCATTTTAGCAAAAGAGAGAAAGGCTTGGGAGCTGCCATCAAAGGGGCTAAGCTTGGATATACTGAGGGGTGATGTGATGCATCCTCAGATGAGGATATAAGTCAGAGGCAGAAAAAGAACAAAGGAATCGTGGCTAAGCAAAGAAGTGAGAGATGGAAGGACAGAAGAGCCTCATCCCTAGGAAGGTACACTACACAAGAGGCCACCATCCTAGCACAGAAGCAAGGAGAGTCCAACAGATCTCAGGACCTGCTGTGGCATTAGTGGGAGAGGAGGAGAGAAGCCAGCGGAGAGGCTATAAGGAAAGGTAAGCAAAATAACGAAAGAGAGAGAGATACCATTGGCTCCTCTCAGCCTTTCTTCTGTCAGGCAAACATGTGATTCTGACCCATCTGTTTTGGTGCCACAGCCTTTTGCTCTTCAACTATCCCTGGATCTGATTGTTATCAGCCTAATCCTAACATAGCCTCCAGGCCCTGTGCAGTCCTTGCAGGCAGAACTTCCACATTGCTCAGCTCTGGCTCTTGGGTTTCATTAGCCGCTAATAGCGCATGGACTTGGGCTAGGGATTATTGAGGCTGGACCAGCCTTGCAACCTTGGAAGAGTTACCCAACCTCTCTGAACCTCAGTTTTGCCACTAATAAAATGAGAATGATGATAATACCTGTTGAATAGCTTAAATGAGATAATATGCAAGAAAGGCCCAGAAAAGGGCTTGGCACACAGAAAATTCTCAATTCAGTAAATGCTAACTCTTATTATCATTCTTTGGCACCTTATACTTTCTCTCTTGTACTCTTTTTTTTTTTTTCTGAGATGGAGTCTCGCTCTGTCACCCAGGCTGGAGTGCAGTGGCGCGATCTCGGCTCACTGCAAGCTCCGCCTCCCAGGTTCACGCCATTCTCCTGCCTCAGCCTCCCGTGTAGCTGGGACTACAGGCGCCCGCCACCACGGCCGGCTAATTTTTTGTATTTTTAGTAGAAATGGGGTTTCACAGTGTTAGCCAGGATGGTCTCGATCTCCTGACCTCGTGATCCACCTGTCTCAGCCTCCCAAAGTGCTGGGATTACAGGCGTGAGCCACCGCGCCCAGCCCTCTCTTGTACTCTTACCTGGTGAGAGAGAAAATATTAAGACTTGAAGAACCTGGATTCCTCTTTGGCTCCACCACTTACTTGATGTGTGATTTGGGAAAATCCCTAGACCTCTCGAGGCCTCAGTTTTCTCATCTCTACAACGGTTGAACAGACGAAGTGGTTGAAATTAATGAGGTCTGTCCATGACAGGACTGTGTAATTTATATTCTGTCAGGGATATTCCTGGAAGGTGAGAGTTTACCATTTCCTTCCATTCAGGTTGAAGCAGTCTTCAGGTTGGGCTTTGCAGTGACCTAGTTGAGTTTCATAATTTATTCACTGAGGGCCTCTTTGTGCCACGCATGGGGTCAGAAGCTGAGGGTGAGTGTGCCTGGTGAGTGTGACAAGCCAAACCCCTGTCTCTGAGGGACGACTCATGTCTAGTGAGAAAATAGGAAGAAACACAAAGCCTATTACAACCTTCTGGGGTGCATGCACAAGTTAGAGATCAGAAGATGGACTGATTTGCTGGCTGTGGGGGTCGGATAAGCCTTCATGGAGAAAATGATGGGCGCTCTCTTCCATGTTCATAAAA
Source organism: Papio anubis (assembly GCF_008728515.1). Taxonomy (NCBI): domain Eukaryota; kingdom Metazoa; phylum Chordata; class Mammalia; order Primates; family Cercopithecidae; genus Papio; species Papio anubis. The sequence goes on along the minus strand of NC_044977.1, from coordinate 86,457,120 downwards.
TTAATACATGTTCGGTGGAAGAAATATGCAACATGTTGAAATATTTCAACAAATCACTTGAAATATTTCAAGTGCATAGAAAAAAATCCCACTTTGATGCATGTGTGTTCTTCTCGTCCTACATATGGTATGTGTGAGTACATGCCCAATATTGAAATCTTGGTTCGCACAGTGTGTTGTCACTTGTTTTCGAACTTTAGCAAAGTACCCTGAAAGAGAATAGGAGTCTGTGGAGGCAAGCAGGGAAAGGAGGAGAGATGGAGAGGGCAACATTCCAAGCAGCAGTGACAGCATGAGAAGTAGCAGCTTTAGCTTTCTACTTGAAAGATGGTACATTTCTTTCCTAAACACAGCAGCATAGTGACTGGAAACAGTCACTACTGTTCATATAATGAATATGGAGGTGAAACAGCATATTCGCTTCCATGTGTCTTGAGCTTCAAGGTGTAGTCTGTCTAGCAGCAACTGGCCTGCAATTTACTCAGCAATAAAGAAGGACTTAGTTCTGAAAGCAAATAAACCAGAATCCTTCAATGGCCCCATAGCTCTTCCCAAGGGGGATGAAATGAAGGAGCCTCACTGCAGAAAGGATTTGTGATGCTCCAAGGGCCTGCCATGCACACAGCACGTTCTGAGGAAAGGGGCCCCAAGAGGCTCTCTCTGCTTCCAAGTGTTAGCACTCAGGCTGTGTGCATACCTGGGGACCCACCCTGTGATTCCAGGCATGATCTATCGGACCAGTGACTGTGGCCCGATCTGTGAGCATCTGATGCAGGCTGGTCCTGCGGGAGGCCAGCTTATCCCTGAGGTGTCTTGTTGCACAGCTTTCCAACATGGGTGACCTTTGATGTCGAGGTGCGGAGCTGGGCTATGAGAGCTCAGGTTGTCCCCACAACCATGCCAAGCTGATTGCTGCAATCCTGCACCAGGCCTGATGGCGCCAGAAACCCCAACAAGCCTGTAGCTGATGAGGTTGTGTCTGGGGCACCCTCACTTCCTAGCACATCATTCTGCTAAACTCCCATCACCAGGATCATCCACGTCTGACTCATTTTTTAAATCGTAACAACTCAAATACAATAGCCTTTCCTGACCAGTTAGTGATGAGTCAGACTGGCTTGCACTGGCTCACAGGTACTAATTCTGCGGAGGGTGGTTGTTAAGAACAGCCATTACTATACATTAAATTTTATATATATATATATATATATGCCTGCAATTAAGTAAATTATATTAAAAACAAATGTAGTGAATACTTGAGAGCTTGTTTGGAGGTTCTAGCAGCTTCAGAAAGGACACTGAGTGGTGAGGGAAGAAAGGGACACCCACCTTGCCAGCAAGGTCAGCTGAATCAACCCTGGTGATCGATGAGGTGACACATGTCACAGCCAGATCACCCTCACATCCAAAGGTAGTAAATACTTGAAACTCATCTCCTCTTAGTTATTTTATACATTTTACTCTTCTCTATGCTTTGGCGATTATTTACATCTATTTTATGTATATAATGCTGTGCTAGAAGCCTTAGTGACTTCATGTAGATAGCTCTGAATCAGGCATGGTAGGAGTATTTACATCTCAGAAATCAGCCAATGTTACAAACCAAGGCCTTCCCTTCCCTCTGAAAACTGGTGATTACACATTTACCAGCACACCCCTGCCCTTAGGCACTGGGGGAAGCCGGGCTTCCTGCATGTGCGTTTTGGAGAACAGCATGCCTTGCTCAATTCCACCAGCAAGTCAGCATGGCTAAAGGCTGGAAACTGTTCTGTATTTGTCACCCATTTATTAATATAATTTCCTCACAGCAAAGGTTTCCCAGCCTGTTCCTTGAGAGGCAGATACTCTTGATCCACCACCCACAGGCCTATTATGATCACTGGATTCTCATTTGACTCTGCAATGTAATGAATACAGAGCAGCCAGGATACTCCTTCCTCCCTCTCTTCTGACTTGCCTGTGGCACTGTCTAGGCAGAGTCTAGAGAAGTCTTCAGTGCCCGGGCCACTTGCTGCTAAGTGCAGGTGGCACATGGACCAAACTGGGCTTTGTGGGGAAGCAATTCTACGCTTCTTTTCACCTCACTGAGAAGACAGTGCCTAGGTCCCTTCTCTGTGCTACCAACTGTGAAGTGGAGGGGCAGCAGGATTCCACCTGCTGCCCCCTCTGCCCAGAGGGAGTGGATGGAATTATGCCCCAAGTCCTGGGGGATGTTAAGGAGCTGGCCTATTCCAATCTCCCAGATGCTTACCTGTGCTGCAGAGTGAGTAGAGAGAGCAAAGTGTCCAGCAGCTTTAAAATACAATGCCGGTTGTCATTGCAGACCCTTATATCTCATGAGGAATGGACAAGGGGAGCCTCAGAATGCGCTGCTGGTCCATGGCCCTGAGCTGGGTCAGCTGACCTGGGTCAGGGAAAGAGGCAGACATGGCTTGGACTTAAGAGCTGGGAATGACATGAGATACATGGGGATCTTCCTGATGCAGTGGGAAAGAGTTTGCTTTTATTTCTGAAATAAACCCTCAAGTGACCTTGAGGCTTGAGTGTGCCTTTTGGAAATGATCTGTGATACAAAAGTCCTGGCCCAAATGGGAGGTGCTCCAGTGTGCAGGTGACATCAAGGGCATGGGCTTTGGGGCCTGACGGTGGAGCTGGCATCCCAGCTCTGTCTTTAATGTCTCACCCTGCCTAAATTCCATCATCTTAAACAGGGGCTAATAACAATAACACTTGTCACATAGAGTCGTTTTGAGAATTACATGAAGAATGTAAAAAGTTTAGCACAGGGCCTGGCATCTAGCAAACACTCAATAAATCCTGGAGCTCTGGGACAGGAATGGGAGACAGACATTTCTCTCTAAGCTTTGTTATACTGCTTGACATTTTATTTTATTTATTTTATTATTATTATTTTCAGAATCTCACTTTATAGCTCAGCCTGGAATGCGATGGCACATTCATGACTCACTGCAGCCTTGACCTCTCTGGCACAAGTGATCCTCCCACCTCAGCCTCCTGAGTAGCTGGGACTACAGGCGTGCACCACCATATCCAGGTAATTAAAATATTTTTTTTCTTAGGGACAAGGTCTCTCTATGTTGCCAGGGCTGGTCTTGGACTCCTGGGCTCAAGTGGTCTTCCCAAGTTGGCCTTTGAAAGTGCTGGGATTACAGGCATAGGCCACCACACCCAGCTTGAAATTTGTAGATAAAGTGTCTCTATCACCTATTCTAAAAATTTTTATTTAAAAAGTCAGTACCTTTTTAACTGACAAATAATAATTGTACCTATTCATGGGGTACACAGTGATGTTTTCATACATATAATGTATGGTGATCAGATGAGGGTCATTAGCACATTCATCATCTCAAACATGCATCTTTCTTTGGGTTGGGAACATTTAATATCCTCCTTCTAGCTGTTTGAAACCATTAGTATATAATATTGTTAACCAGTCATCCTATAGTGTATAGAGCACTAGAATTTACCCTCCTATCTACCTGTCATTTTGTATCCTTTAACAAATCTCTCCCCACCCCCACCTCCCTTCCCAGTCTCTAGTATCCTTGGCTCTCCTTTTTACTTCTTTTCTTTTGCGACCTCTGTCTCCCGGGTTCAAGTGATTCTCCTGCCTCAGTCTCCTGAGTAGCTGGAATTACAAGCACCTGCCACCTTGCCCAGCTAATTTTTTTTTTTTTGTATTTTTAGTAGAGACAGGGTTTCGCTATGTTGGCCAGGCTGGTCTCAAACTCCTGAGCTCAAACGATCCACCCACCTCAGTCTTCCAAAGTGCTGGAATTACAGGCATAAGCCACCATGTCTGAGCTTCTACTTTTTACTTCTATGAGATCAAGTTTTTTTGCTTTCATGTATGAGTGAGAACATGCAATGTTTAACTTTCTACCTATTTTTTTAAAGGTGAGAACGATAACAATGTTTCACAGACAGAGTTTTAATGGATTGGGAAAAGGACAAGAAAAGTCCACAAATCTTCCTTCTAAGTATCATGTCTTCTTTTATAAAATTGGATAATAATGGCACCAACATCCTGAGGTGTTTGTGAGGATAAGGGCTCAGCCCCGTGCCGGGCGTATGTGGTCATTGCTCTGAAGTGCCCCTCAATGGTGACAAGCTCACAATCTTGAGGCCCTGCATAGAGCCTGCTATTCTAGCCTTAGATTTGCGTTTCTCAAACCCAGTACTAAGGGGGATTTCTACAGTCCTCAGCAGGGGAACCCCTGCAAGTGGTCCTGATAGGAACCTCTGGACTTGGTGCTGAATCTGAGCCCTTTGGCAGGATGGCCAATGCCTCCAGTGCTCTCAGTTCCTGGAAGGTGGTCAGCAGGCAAGTTCTAGAGCTGCAGAAGGTTCTGACTCTGGTTACCTGCAGTCAAGCATGCAGGACTATAGGAGAACAAAAGGGAGCTCTAGGAGTTCTGTGCAGCAGGAAAGTTTGAAGCACAGATAAAGTGTGGGAGGGCAGGCTTAGACAGGTAAAAGGCTTTCCATTGCAAGTTACAGCAAATCCTTCTCAACCTGCCTGAAGCATAAATGGGCTGTTATTGCCTTACTTATGTTGTTAAGAACAAATAGTTCCTCTTCAAAGGGTTTCAGTTCCTGGTGCTTTGTTCTATTCTAAAATGTAATCATACCCATTCATCTATCAGCCCTCCCTCTCTCTGCTGTGCTCAGACACCCCAAGATGTACCTTACCTGTCCTTCCCATCAAACGTCCACCCTCGCCTCGTTGATGATGTCAACTGTAGCCAATGAGAATTAGCCTAGATTGTGTGGTCTGACCCTAGCCCTCAGGGTAAGGACACAGGAACAGGGCCTGCTTTAGGGATAAAATACACCTGCTCTCCTTTGTTTTGCATAGTCTCCCTTGCCTCTGCCTTGCATACAGGAAGTGCCTTTCTATAGAAGTAAATTGCCTTGCTGAAAAAACTTTTGCCTGAGGGCTGGGTTCACTTTGTGACACTGAAAATTTGTTTCTAACAATTTGGGGGCTCATCCAGGAGTCCCATTCTCCTCTGAGAAAGGGGTCTCTGGTCATCTCCCGGGGAGAGACGTGTCCCACTGCCTCATTGTGGTGGCCTCAGGGGCTAGAGATCAAGACCCCACCCACTGTGCTGAATAAACCCATACTGTCAGCAATGTTGGAAGGAAAGACTTGCCTACAAACACCACAGCGACCAGGTAACTTTGTGCACAGACCAAGGTAAGAAAAGCCATGGGGGCAGCAAAGTATTTCCTTGGTGGTAGGGATATCCTGGTTGAAAGTGTGTGTGAATAATCACAAGCACTACTGCTTGTGGTGCTGCTTGTGTGAATAGTGATAAGCACTACTGCTGTGTGGAGTGAGTGGGTCCTATCTGTGGTTCTATGGTCAACTCATATGGCTTAGAACAGATCCTGCCATGGGGCTTATACTGGCATGCCAATGCTAAAAGGGACCTAATTTCCCATGAGGGAAGTGGCCAGATAGGACAAAGCAAATGGAAAGGAGTGCAAGAAACCTCCAGTAAGGTGGGTTGAGCCTCTAGATAAAAGGGAAGGCTTTAATAAGAGAGGTTGGGCCACACACACACACTCAAGGGAGCATCCGAAACCTCCAAGGTGGGAAACACTCCTAGTACAACAGGGAAAGGTAAGGACGGGGATAGTCAGATCCCCTCTGATAGTGTTTTAGGTCTCATGCTACAATTATTAGAAGGAAAATAAGAGGACCAGACACTAAAAAAAGCAACAGATGATAAAATATTGTTTTATTTGGGCCAAGAAACCCATCCTCAAACCTGAGATCTTCTGGCCAAAATATGGATCAGATGAGGATTGGGTCTGTCATCTTTTAATTCAGCATGTGAGTGACAAAGTCTGGTCTTGCAGAAAGAAATAGACTATGCTCTCTGCTGGAGAAAAAGACCTGTTATCCTTTTTCCCCTAAAAAATGCAGGGGAAGGATCAGATTTCACACTTACCACCACCCCATGAGTCAGCCTAAGTATCCTTCCCTAAAAGGACTCAAAATCTTCCTTTCCCCTCTACCTCTAAGGAATCAGCTCCAACTCTCTTCCTTTTGAGAGAGGTGCCCCAGGGAGGAAGAGAATGTCCATCCCGCATATCCTCTTCTCAGGGAAGAAAGGGGGATGATTTGCAGGGCTGCCATGACAATTTGGGAACGTGAACATCCTTTCAGCCAAAACGTTCCTGCAGCAGGCCAGAAATTCCCAGCTCAAGATCCTCAATGGGATAATAACAACACAGTCCACTGGGAAAACATGATATGAAGCCATTCTATTAAAAAAAAAAAATGTTGTCAGGTGTGTTGGCCTGTAATCCCAGCACTTTGGGAGGCTGAGGCGGGCAGATCACGAGGTCAGGAGATCGAGACCATCCTGGCTAACACAGTGAAACCCCGTGATCCGAGATCACATCACTGCACTCCAGGCTGGGCGACAGAGTGAGACTCCGTCTCAAAAACAAACAAACAAAGAAACAAACAAACAAACAAAAAAAGATGCACCACTGACAATGCCCTTAACCTTACTGCTTTCCTAACTAGGAATCCAAACCCCAAAGATAAAGATCTTAGGGAAATGATAAAGGAATTTGGGAGTCAGTGCCCCACACTCAGAATCTTTCCTGAGCATTTGACGTACAACAGGAAGATGAAGGCCCCCATGAAATTTCTAAAAAGACCAAGGGAACAAACAAGAAAATATGCAGATTTAGATCCAGAAGACTCTCTCTGGCAAGAAATGTTAAAGCTACATTTTGTCACAAACAGCTGGCCAGACATAACAAAGAAGTTGCAAAAACTAGAAAACTGGAAAAACTGGTCCATAGAGAAACTCCTAGAAGCCCAAACATTATATGTGAGGAGAGATGAAAAAAAGCAAAAACGAAAAACAAAACTTACGTTATCCACCTTCCAACAGATGGCATCCAGCCCATAGGCTACTAAACAGAGGCTTCAGGGGGCCAGGAATTATAAAGGGTCTAAACCCCTGTTTAGAGGACCCAAGCCTCCAACTTAGGGACCCAGACCCTCAGCTACCAGGCCCTCTAAAGAGTATAGGGGAGCAAGTTCAAAGAATCCTAGAACTGAGGGAGAGAAAGGACAGGATAGGTGCTTCAAATGTAAAAGAGCAGGCCACTTCAAAAGAAAATGCCCCAGTAGGGGAAGAAAAAAGAAATTGTTCTATCTTTGAAAGCTGCGGAAATAACCTTGCTGATAAAATCGCAAAGCAAGCTGCCATCTCTCAGAAAGCACCTATTTTCCACCTGACTCCCTGTCTCTCTCCTCCAGTTGCAATCCCTATCTTCCCTCCCACTGAAAAAGAAAAGTTAGAGAAACTTAGGGCCTCAGGAAAACTCAAAAGGGAAGTGGGTGTTACCAGACCAAAGGGAAATGCTTTCCAAACCACTTACGAGAGAAATCCTGTCCCAACTACATCAAGGGACTTAATGGGGACCTTAAGCTATGTGTGATGCAGTTCTCAGAGTCTATGGATGTATAAGAATTTATACCTTAGCAAAACAAGTTGTGGACAGCAGCCTAATATGTAAGAAAACTAATAAAGAGGCCCTAATAATTTGTGAGGAGAAACCCAAGATTAAGGCCATTTCAAAGCGTTCAAGTGGCCATACTAAAATACCCCCACTAGATCACCTTGAATACCTAATAGTAATAGTAGACCACCTCACTCATTGAGTTGAAGCCATTCCTCTCCCCAGTGCAACAGCTCATAATGTGGTTAAAGTATTACTAGAGAACATAATACCTTGTTTGGGCTGGTAGAAAACATTGACTCAGACAATGGGACTCATTTTACTATAACTATCATTAAAGGACTTACTCAAGCTTTAGGAATCAAATGGGAGTATCATACCCCCTGGCATCTATCCTCATCAGGAAGAATAGAAAGGATGAATCAGACTTTTAAAAAAATCATCTAACTAAGTTAATTTTTAAAACTCAATTACCCTGGACTAAGTGTCTCCCCAATGCTCTACTCAGAATCTGCCCCTCGAAAAGACGTTGGCCTATCTCCTTATGAAATGTTCTGTGGGTTACCATACTTAAATTCCACTAGTGACATTCCCACTTTTGAGACTGAAGATCAATTCCTTAGGAGCTATATATACTTGGTCTGTCTTCTACCTTATCTTCCCTTAGGACTAAAGGTCTCTTAGCACAAACCCCGCCTCTTGAGTTTCCAGTCCATCACCACCAGCCTGGAGACTACATCCTCATTAAGAGCTAAAAAAAAAGAGAAAGTTGAACCATCCTGTCAGGGACCATATCTAGTGCTCCTAACAACTGAAACTGCAGTCTGAACCACTAAAAAAGGATGGACCCATCATACCCAAGTCAAAAAAGCGCTGCCCCCTCCAGTGTCATGGGCCGTAGTCCCAGGGGAAAATCCTACCAAACTAAAGCTAAGGGAAGTTTAACTCTCTTTCATCTATTCTATTACTCCTTTTTCTTTCCTTGTTCTGTTACTGGCCACCTCATTATTAATGTAACTAGATCAGACTCACCCCAGACCATTACCTTTGATGCTTGTTTAGTTATGCCTTGTGAAGATCTCCAAAGCCAGAGACAGCTTACAGCAGCAGAAAACTATCTCTGCCCCTCCATAGCAGATGCTTGTAAATTGTTTAGGTACCCGTTTTGTCATACTTAAAACTATGTGTTTTGGACCACTCAACGTCAAGACTAGGTCCCCTCAGAAGATTTCCCGCTAACCGTTCTAAAGCCCTATATCCATTTTACCTCTCAATTGTCAGGTGCCCCTCTCAATTGTCAATATAACCAATGTAACCCGGTGCAAATTTCCATCACCATCCCGACTCTCCAAGATTACTCCCCAACCCTAAACTGTTTCTATGATATGAGAGCAAACGTAACAGAAAAAGACCTCTAAGACTCTTTGAGTTGCACCTCATCACATCCTCATCCCTCACATCTCCACCTCTATCCTCTTCTAAACCTGCTGACCAGACCACTGTCTCTTCTCCACCTACTGACAAAACCAAAGTAGCTATTGTAGAGGTTAAAAATTTAAAACAAACACAGGCAATTAAAACAGGATGCCAAGATGCAAATGCCTAGATGGACTCTAAACAAAAGTGACTGTTAGGCTTGTGTGCATAGTAGGCCAGAGGCCCAGGTCATCCCTTTTCACTTGGATGGTCTTTTGACCAACCGGACATGAGCTGTACGGTGGCTGTTTTCCAAGACCCCCCAGCTTGGGGTAATGAATTATGTCGAATTCTATCTCTGCTATTTCCTGAGGTTCAACACCCTGTGGATCAGCCCCTGAGGGCCATCTAGCCTCCATCTCCAGAAGTGAATTTTACTTTGTGTCTCTCATGACAGGGAGAAATTTTGGCATTTCTTGGAGACCTAAAGGGATGCAGTGAGCTTAAGTCTTTCCAAGAACTTACCAATCAGTCTGCCCTTGTTCATCCCCCAGCTGATGTGTGGTGGTATTGTGGTGGACCTCTACTGGACACTCTGCCAAGTCACTGGAGTGGTACTTGTGCTGTAACTCAATTGGCCATCCCTTTCGCCATGGCATTTCATCAACTGAAAAAAGGGAAACCACAACACCATAAAACAAGAGAGGCCCCTCATGGATCCTTCAACTCTCATGTCTATATAGATGCAGTTGGAGTTCCACGGGGGGTACCTGATAGATTCAAAGCCTGAGACCAAATAGCTGCAAGATTCGTATCATTATTTCCATGGGTAACTATTAATAAAAATGTAGATTAGATAAATTACATCTATTATAACCAGCAGCGATTTATTAATTACAGTAGGGATGCTGTTAAAGAAATAGCCGAACAATTCAGGCCTACTAGCCAAATGGCTTAAGAAAACAGAATGGCCCTAGATATGATATTAGCAGAAAAGGGTGAAGTTTGTGTTATGATAGGAACCCAATGCTGCAACTTCATTCCCAACAATACAGCCCCTGATAAAACAATTACAAAAGCTTTATAAAGTCTTACCTCCTTATCGAATGAATTAGCCACAAATTCTGGGATAAGCAACCCTTTCACAGGATGGTTAGAGAAATGGTTTGGTAAATAGAAAGGACTCATGACCTCTATTGTTACTTCTCTCGCAATCGCAATTGTTGTGCTTATTCTTGTTAGATGCTGCATCATGCTCTCTACATTTGTGGCCTAGTCCAAAAACTTATAAAAACAGCTGTTACCAAAACCTTCCCTAGTTCTTTCCAATCCTATACTAATAAATTCTTTCTCCTAGAAGAACAACGAAGCTGAATCATGTTAGATAAGTTTGAAAAAGAAAATGTATAAATTCAAGAGGGGGAAATTGTTATTAAGAACCAACAGTTCCAGCCGGGCGTGGTGGCTCACGCCTGTAATCCCAGCACTTTGGGAGGCCGAGGCGGGCAGATCATGAGGTCAGGAGATCGAGACCATCCTGGTTAACACGGTAAAACCCTGTCTCTACTAAATATATAAAAAAAATTAGCCGGGCGTGGTGGCGGGTGCCTGTTGTCCCAGCTACTCGGGAGGCTGAGGCAGGAGAATGGTGTGAACCTGGGAGGCGGAGCTTGCAGTGAGCTGAGATTGCACCACTGCACTCCAGCCTGGGCGACAGAGTGAGACTCCGTCTCAAAAAAAAAAAAAAGAATCAACAGTTCCTCTTCAAAGGGTTTCAGTTCCTGGTTCTTTGTTCTATTATAAAAGGTAATTATAGCCATTCATCAATCAGCCCTCCCTCTCTCTGCTGTGCCCAAATACCCCAAGATGTACCATACCTGTCCTTCCTGGCAAACACCCACCCTCGCCTCCTTTGACAATGTCAACAGTAGCCGATCAGAATTAGCCTAGATTGTGTGGTCCTACCCCAGCCCACAGGGGGAGGACACAGGGGACACAGGAACAGGGTCTGCATTAGGGACAAAAAACTCCTGCTCTCCTTTGTTTTGTATGCTCCCTCTTGCCTCTGCCTTGCACACAGAAAGCGCCCTTCTATAAAAGTAAATTGCCTTGCTGAAAAAACTTTTGCCTGAGTGCTGGGTTCATTTTGCAACACCAAAAATTTGTTTCTAACACACAGGTAATGAAAAATCCAGACACATGCTGATTTCAGGCTCACTTGAATGCAGGGGCTCAATCACTGTCACCAATTCTCAGTTCTGTTACGTGGGTTAGTTTCCTTCTCAGGGAAGATGACTGATGGCCCACGGCTCCAGGGCTACACCCTGGTAGGTTCAAGCCCAGTGGGAAAGAAGGGCCCATTTCCCTCTCTCTCTTTTTTTTCTTTCTTTTTGAGACAGAATCTCACTTTGTTGCCCTGGCAAGATTGCAGTGGCACTATCTCAGCTCACTGCAGCCTCTGCCTCCAGGGTTCAGGTGATTCTCCTGTATCAGCCTCCCAAGCAGCTGCAATTACAGGTGTGTGCCACCACACCTGGCTAGTTTTTGTATTATTAGTAGAGATGGGGTTTCACCATGTTGGCCAGGCTGATCTCAAACTCCTGACCTCAAGTGATCTGCCCGCTTTGGCCTCCCAAAGTGCCAGGATTACAGACGTGAGCCACCATGCTTGGCCAGCCCACCCACCACATCTCTTTGCCTTGATCAGGTCCCAAGCTCATTCCTGCACCAATCATCCCTCCAAGGAGAATTTGATGCCAGGCTTGCCTGATCAGTGGTTGACTGAACTCCACCCAAAACCATGTGGGCTGCAGTGGGAGAGGGGAGAGTTTCCAGAGGGAAACTGAGGTACTACTAGCAGTAGAAGGATAAACAGGTGAAAACACGGCAGCATCCACTGCACAGGCCAGTCAAGAAAGTCAGGAGTTAACTGTGTGTGGTGCCTGTTGTCTCTCATCAATTCCCAGAGCCTCCTAGGCTTTCCATCTGTTGCTCTTTGATCAGGGCACTTTGGTTTGGCTTTTGGCTTCAGGGTTGGCCCCAGGCATAAGCACTACCTTTGTCCACCCTGCCTAGGCAGCCAGGAATCTCCCCCTTCTCCTGGCATCTCAAGAATAGTGTCCTTGTTATTCTTTGTTATGTGTCAGTGTGGACTTGTGCCCTGTTTCCTCAGGGACACATTGGAGATGGCAGAGCTGCAGCAGGCAGTGGCTGTGCAGTGTTCCTGAAGGCTTTGCCAGGTGTACTAGCTAACCATACAGGCAAGCCTTGGTGCCACTGCTTACCAGCTGGGCAGTGACTTGCCCTCCCTGTACCTTGTTGTGTCTCCTGAATCAAACAGAAATGGCAGCAGCACCCACCTTAGAAGGCATGGGGAACGTTAACTCTGGGGGTTGCCGCAGGACACTCAACAGTGCTTGGAACACTGAACACTTTCCTTACACTCGTGTTTTCTTCTCTACTTTCTCTATAATGTTTCTTGATTGTGGGACCCTGTGCTGCTCCAGGTCTTCCAAGAAACAGATGCTGAGATGGGATTTTATCAGGGAAAACACCAGTGAGAAAACATGGGCAGGGAAGTGGGGTAGGCTGGGAGACACATCAGAGCACAATGCCAGTGAAAGAGAGGGAAGAAAGGTTGGAAGCCCTTAGACCCCGATGCCGTAGGAGAGACTTCAAGTCAATACAGGCCATCACAGGAGGATCGCTTGAGGCCAGCCTGGGCAACACAGGGAGACCGTGCCTTTTAAACAACAACAGCAATAGCAACAGAGGACTCCCAGGGTTTCCTTGGAATGGGCCTGCATTAACAATACCCCTGTTGGACTGAGTTGGCTGGTGCTGCTTGCAGGAGTGAACTCAGTGCAAACGCCAGGATGGGTTTCCTGAGTCCTTTACTCTTTCTGTAGTTGAGGGTCTGTGAGGTGTATCCCATGGCCTCATAGACCCCTCCAGACTTTGAGATCCCACAGGACTTTGGCTCATCCCCTGCTGTAATCCCTGAGCCCAGCCTGCGTGTGACCCACACAAGCATCCCTCAATGTTTGTGGGATGAATGAGCAGACCGGAGTCTGCAGTCCTGATGTGGATGGTTTTGAAGCTGGTTTCCTTACACGGGAGAGTGCTCCAGTGTATTCTTCTCAATCTCCTTTCTTTCTGGAAATTAACGAAATGACTTCTTGTGAGCTCAGCTGACTGGTCTGCACTTTCTCTTTGAGGGGAAACTCCTTTCATGTGTAAACTGCCCCAAGTGCCTTCTCAACTTGGCCCCTGCCACCATCTGAGCCATGTTCTCTACAATCGCTCCCTTGCCAATAACGCCGCCAAAGCTACAACTGAAAATCAAAGAACATTTTTAATGAAAAAGGCCCTTTATATCTCTTTTTTCCTGCAAATCTACTGCAATAATTTTGAGACTGTTAGTGACATTTAAACCCTTCTAGATATCCCTATCCTAGGGGGAGGCTATTCTTGCAACACAGTTTTAAATAGTAAAATCTCTTTACATTTCACCTGTGACCTTTTTTTTCATATAATGTCAACAATATAGAAAACAAATGTTTGAAGTTTCTGAGATAGGTTTTGGTGCTTGGGTAACCACCATTCTCGCCATTATTCACATTCATTATTCAGGCAGTGTCTTTAGAGAACCTTTTTAATAAGGTTAATTTGCATATGCATGTCTCTTTTGTACTTCATGCTATCCAAGCATAGCACACACTAACATTTTAAAAAATATTCTTTCACATTATGAAAATATTAAGAGGAATTTCTTAATTTAAGTAACCTGACAAACTGTTCTTCCTTGGTGAAGCGTGAAATGAGTGACTGGCATTTGAAAAACAAGTTAGCCAAGAACAAAGCAAGCTTTGCTTCTGCAGGGAGAAGTGATAGATGCCTCTTGGCAATCATGTTTGGAACCTGCATCTATGAATCTTTAAGCACCTACTGGGACCAGAATTTTGCCTCCTTTATCTCTAATCCTCATAGCATCCCCGCAACCTAGAGGGTATCACTTCCATTTCATAGACAGGAAAGTGAGTCTCTGTGAGACAGTTAACTTGCCCACTGTTGTAGGGTTAATAGCTGGCAGATCACAGTCCTGCTCTCAGCACTTTCTGAATGCAAAACAAGGTTGTGTCCCCCTTGCTGTTCCACATTCACAGCAGAGGTGATTGTGTGACCTGGGGTGTCCTACCTAGACTGCCATTTGAATAAGAATGGGGGAGGCACACCCAGGCATCTACTTTTAAAATGCCCTCTTCCTTCCAAATGATCTCCGTGTGCAGCTGGGGTTAGTGGAGAATGACTTCCCTGGGAGATGCAAACACACATCCGTGGGCCACACTTGGCTAAAGTTGAGGAGGCTTATTTGAGACAGTTCTACCTTCCCCACACGGACTAGGGTGCAGTTCTGCTGTTTAGGTCGGGGGAGAAACAAAGATGTTTATGCTTAAAGGGAATTGGTTGAGTTTTAGCTCAAGAAACTTAGGCAAGATGTGCTTTCTGTCAGGGAAATGACTGTTCAGGGAAGCTCAATATCCCCGGATTCCCACTCTCTCTCTGGTAACAGCACACTGATTGTGTCTGGGGCAGCCAGCCTTCTCTCCTCCCTCACTATGAGTGCATCAGCTGCTGCAGACTTAGGCACATAACTCAACTCTGGCCAGTCAGGACACAGTATCTCCCGGCTCTGTGATTGGTTCAGGATGCTCACAAAACCCACGCCAAGCAGTCAGGTCCAATTTGCCAATCTGGGGAATGTTACTTGGATTTCAAAAGAGATGCACTCCACTCCTTCTTCTCTCCTTCACTTCCCCTTGCTAGACCTGGGTCTGTGAAAGCCCCGAGCTGTGATGAGCCATCTTAGTTTCACAAGGAAAGAGCCTGAGAATGGAGCCAGCACAGGGAAGTCAAGCAGAGAGAGAGAGAGAGAGAGAGAGAGAGAGAGAGAGAGTGAGAGACTAAGTCCTGCATTGTTTAAGCCCCTGGATCCCGTTGAAGCTTGCTCATAAACTTCATAGTTATGGAAGACAGTAAATCTTCTTTTATGCTTAAGATGGTTAAGGTCGCATTTTGTGTCACTTACATCTGAAAAGAGTTCTAACTGACGCAAGATATCAGACATCACACTCACGTCAATCTACATAAAGGAAACATGCTTCTCTGGTAGTAATTACATTTAGCCAGTCATTCCATAAATATTTATTGAGCTTCTGCTGGTTACCACTCATTCTGCCTCATGCTGTGGGAGATTCTGAGGCAGCCCTCAAGGCACAGATGGCCTGGTGTAAGAGGACTGGAAGTAGAAGACAAAGGTGAAACAAGGTGGAAAGGAAAGGTGCCCAAAAGATGCCAATCATAGGCTAAGGGATTCTGGGGCAGTGCTCACTCTGAGAGAAGGCTTGGGAAAGGCTTGTCTTCTGCTTGTGGGACTGTGTCTTCCTGTCCTCCAAATCCCAGGTGCTCAGCTTAGCACCTGGCACAGGATGAGTGCTCAAAGAATCCTTAAAGGGCAAATGGCTTTGTGGAAGATGTGACACTGAGGAACAGGACAGCTGAACCCCTGAGCTGGGCCTCCAGGCAAAAGTTAAGCAGTCACAGATCCTTGCCCATAATTCTTTCCGCCACACGATCTGTTGGAAGAAGGAAGGCTTCACCGTTTGAATAGAGCAGTAAAGTCAGTTCCAACTAGATGTTCAGGAGTGATCTGATTTCTATCCATTTGGTTAAATGAGAACCTCCTAGGAGCTGTCTTTGTCTTTGAGTTTCTTGATAAGTAGTCCTTTTTGAAGAAACAGAAATATGATTGTTAATTTTTTTCTGATTATAATTTTTCTATGCGTACCCAATTTTCATGGAATGCATTCAAGTATAAAGAAGAAACAAACTCTCATAATCATATTACCAAGAAATAACCACTTCTAAGGAGCTTGCACACACACAACACACACATACATGCATACACAAAAATGAAAGAATTCTGATGTTTAAGTTAATCCACTTTAACATTATGTCATGTCTTTCCATGTCAACAAATAGAGATGTACATTATTGTTTTAATGAGTGCTGAATATACTATTGTAGTGATGAACTAAAATTAATGGAACCAATTTTCTGTTGTTGGGCATTTAGGGTTATTCCAGTTTTATGCTATTATAAAACCACTGCTGTGAACGAACATCCTTACAGCTAAAATTGTCCACATTCTAAATCATTTCCTTCAGATAAATTCCTAGAAGTGCAATTGCTGGGTCAAATGAGATGCACGCTTGTAAAGCTCTGTGGCTCATGTGGCCAGACTGACTTTTGCTATTTACTTTCCCCAATACTGGGTGTTATCTTTTTTTTTTTTCTTTTTGCCATCTGAAGGATGGGGACATATAGACTTGTATAAGAGTGTCCGGTGAGGTGTCATGTTGGTTTCTCCTGTTCCTTTCCCAGAGAGACTCCCTGACAAAGAAACCTTTCTCCTGGACATGGATCAGAGCAGAGTAGCAGGTACCCCCTCTATGAACCTATCCTCTAAGTTTGGAGGGGCTAGGAACATCACTTTGCCAGTCTCATGTTTCAGGACAATTACCTCCTTTTCCCTTTAGTCCCAGGCCAGTGTTCTCTGAGTGCTTAGGATGCTGGGTTCTTGACATAGTGAAGAAACAGAGAGAGAATCAAACTGCAGATCCTGTCAGCTGACTTAGGAAAGGAGTGGGAGCTCCTAAGTCTCTCAGTGATAGTAGGGTCATTTCATCATGCCACAGTCCTAGGTAATCATGGATGATACTGGCAGGGGTGTTGTTAGAAAAAAGCCTAGTTTTATTCTTGCCACAATTACTATTCTTCCCTCTTTCTCCACATTAAAGTTTAATGCTACACTCTCAGCAAGGATGCTTTTCCTTAATTGATGGGCACTTCCTCAACTGAACCATCACAGGGGATGCAGAATGATAACCAAGAGAAGACCTAGTGAGAGGAACAAGCTACCTCAACCTGGAGTGCTGCTCCTGAAAGTCTCTGCGGAAGAATCCAGAACCAGTATCCCTCGTTCATTCAACACCTAATTACCGAGGTCCTTCTCTGAGACAGGCCCTGGGTTAGCTCAGAGATAGTTCGTGAAGACCATTGCTCATGGTCTTTCTTCTAAGGGGATGTTCCTAAAATTCCAGGAGCTCAGTCATATTGAAATTCTGTGGTGGATGAAAAATCACAGGCCTTGCAATCATGGGGACCTGGGCTCCATTATTGTTTGAATGCTGCTAACCCATCATTTCTCTTCTCAGGCTCAATTTCTTCCTCGGTGAAACAGCATGGCAATAGTAACTTTACATAGAACTGCGAGGATTCAGCAGGGTGACCATGAAAAGTGCTTCACATAGAGCTTGATGCGTAGTGAGCACTCAATACATTTTAGCTCTGTGATGATGATAATCTGTAAAATGAAGAGAATAATGCTAATCATATAAAGCTGTTATAAAGATTAAATGAAATAAGGTTTGTTATGTAGCTGGTACCTAGAAAGCGCTCATAAAATGGTAGTTTTAGGGCTATTTCTTTATGTTAGAAGTATCAGCCAGGTGTGGTGGCTCATGCCTGTCATCCCAGTACTTTGTGAGGTCAAAGCAGGAGGATAGCTTGAGCCCAGGAGTTCAAGACCAGCCTGGGCAACATAGTGAGATCCCATCTCTACCAAAAAAAAATTACTTAGGTATGGTGGTGCATACCTGTAGTCCCAGCTACTTGGGAGGCTAGGGTGGGAGGATCACTTGAGCCCAGGAGGTCGAGATTGCAGTGAGCTATGATCGCACCACTGCACTTCAGCCTGGGCGAGAGGCAGGAAGACTCTGAGGTCTAAGGACATGAATTTCTGAACAAATAGTAGTTTTGACTTTTAAAGTCAGGCTCTTCTTCTTCTATTTATTTATTTATTTATTTATTTATTTTTTGAGACAGAGTCTCACTCTGTTGCCCAGACTGGAGTGCAGTGGCACAATCTTGGCTCACTACAAACTCATCTCCTAGGTTCAAGCGATTCTCCTGCCTCAGCCTCCCAAGTAGCTGGGATTACAGACACCCACCACTACGCCTGGCTAATTTTTTTGTATTTTTAGTAGAGACAGGGTTTCACCATGTTGGCCAGGCTGGTCTTGACCAGGCTGGTCTCGAAATCCTGACCTCAAGTGATCTGCCCACCTCAGCCTCCCAAAGTCCTGGGATTATAGGCATGAGCCACAGTGCCCAGCTGACAGGCTCTTCTTGAAGCATCTCTAGTAAATGTGCAACAGGGAAGAAACAATTATTTCTGCTATTTGAGAATATAAAATGTCTATCATTGCTTAGTAAATTATAGGAGAATAGCAGAATTGATCCGGACAACAAGAGAGAGGAAGAAAAGCTCTCGGAAATGGAGAGAAATAGGGCTGGTGACCCAAGGGGCCAAGGAAACTACAACAGTAACTCTTGGTCAGAGGATAGGTAATGAATTTTCAGTAACTATTCGTGTCAAGCTTTAAGTTTGAAGTTTCGACTCCCAGTCCTGAGCTGTAATTACTCTCTGTTCACTCCAGATTTAGTAAAGGTCTTTTATACACAGAACCTTGGATTGGTGGTGCTTGGGAAAGGAAATGGGGGAGGCTTTGCTCATGCTTAAGGAGAAAGGGTTGGAGACGAGCTCTGAGCACAAACTCAGAGCAAAGAGGGAATAGGAGCTTGCATCTTTACCTCTTGGGAACAACTGTGGTACAATGAGGTGAGTCATTTTAGTTGGGTATTGAAGCAGAGGGTGACTGTCCCAGAAGGCTGAGGAGTGCAAATAAACAAATTGAAATAAACCCTCAGGATGATTTGCTTATTAATTAGGTTTCTAGGAAGGTCTCTTCGTATCCAAACTACTTGAAAACAAAACAAAACAAAATACAACATATGCATGAGTGTCTGGAGAGTTAAGAATGCCAATTTTTTTTTTCAGAAGCCAAGACTAGTGCTGATTCTGCCACAGTAGAGATATGAGCTTTGATGACTCAAAATTATATGTACATCAGCCTCAAGCATGGTTTCTAAAATGCTTTTCCAGTCCCAGAGGGACCAATTTGGCACTCAGGGCACGCATTTGCCATGTGCCACCTCAAGCTTTGGCATCATAATCAATGAAGAGGAGCTTAATGATGAATTAGAATACTCTCTTTGGGTAAAAATTACCTGCCATTTAAAGCAGAAAGTCCTCCTCACTTTGTTAGTTGGTTGTGTAAATGCCCACCAGCCCTGTGCAGATTTGATCCACCCTAGAGTGAATGGATTAAGATTTAAGATGCAAGAGTGTCCTTGTTTTTTTTTCCCCCCCTTAGTGATCTGGCTGGATGATTTCTCCCTTCTCTTTGGTATTGCAAGGAATTGTTAAATACAGTATATGGCAAAATGGGAAGAAAGAACAGGGAAGAACATGGAAGGAAGAGAAAAACCTGATTAATCCATGACTTTTAAATAAGGGAAAGGACAGTGGGAGAAACAGGTGCAACATTTAGTTAGAGGGTAGGGCAAGAAATAGAAAGTGGGAGACATTAATAAAGACTTGTGACAATAATGCAGAAATAGCCACTGTCTAATGAGAACTTACCATGTACTAGTGCTAGGCTAGCAAGTATGCCAAGTACAACCAGTAAAAGCAGGCTTGGTCCTTGTTCTTGTGGAGCTTACCCTCTGTGGTCTACACAACTAGACTAGGTTTCTGAGGCAAAGGCCACATTCACTGATAGGCTGGGACCTCTCCAAACTCACCTTGCACCACTCTGTTCTCTGTATTTTCTCATCAGTCATTCTGTAATCTTTTCAGTTCTTCCAACCTGCCAGGCTCTCCTGCTGCCCACATATTCCCACATACTCTTCATTGCCTGAGAGCTCTTTGCCCCTTTGCTATGGTTGAGATAGGGTCTTGCTCTGTCACCCAGGCTGGAGTGCAGTGGCATGATCATGGCTCACTGCAGCTTTGACCTCCCAGGGTTCAGGTGATCCTCCCACCTTAGCCTCCTGAGTAGCTGGGACCACAGGTGTACAGCACCATGCCCAGCTGATTTTGTATTTTTTGTAGAGATGGTGTTTTGCCATGTTGCTCAGGCTGGTCTCGAGCTCCTGGGCTCCAGTGATCCTCCCACCTCAGCCTCCTAAAGTGCTGGAATTATAGGTGTGAGCCACTGTACCCAGCAGTTTGGTTTGAATGGTTGTCCCCTCCAAAACTCATGTTAAAATTTAATCCCCAAGGTGGCAGTATTTTGGGGGTAGGACCTTTAAGAGGTGATTGGTTTATAAGGGCTGGGCCCTCATAAATGAATTAATCCACTCATAATGAATGGATTAATGGGTTAGTGGATTAATGAGTTATCCTGAGAGTAGGACTAGTGGCTTTATAAGAGGAGGAAAAGATACTTCAGCTAGCACAGTTAGCTCCCTCACCATGTGATGCCCTGCACTGCCTCGAGACGCTGCGGAGAGTCTCCGCCAGCAAGAAGACCCTCACCAGATGCAGCCCCTGTACCTAGGACTTCTCAGGCTTTATAACTGTGAGCAATAAATTCCTTTTCTTTATAAGTTACTCAGTTTCAGGCATTCTGTTATAAGCAACATAAACCAGACTAAAACAGTCGTCCTAACTGGCAATCTCCTTTTCAACTCAGCAAAGACCGTCTTCCTTCCGGAAACTTCCCTGACCCCAGACTAGCTTAGAGCCTCCTGTTACATGTCCTCACAGTTCTCTGTAGGGATTAATTAATACCTTGTAACTATTGGCTTCAGGCCTGTCTTCCCCACTACTCTGTGATTTGTGAAGTCACAGACAGTGGTTTGTTCACCAGTGCCTAGCACAGGGCCTGGCATGTGAGAAATGCTTGTTAAACATTGGGGAGGTGAAAGTTCTGTTCCTTACAGCCTAGAAGTTATGGGTCTTAATTTAATTTAATTTTTAACCTTGGATTGTCAGTCCTTTTTTTTTTTTTCTTGCTTCTATGACACCTTGGTATTTCTTTATTAGTACATTTCGTTTTTACACACACCATCAAGGCAAAACAAAGGAGAGAGGTGACTGAAGAAATAAACACATTTTTTTTTCTGACATAATAAGCAGGTCTTGGGAGAATGGAACATTTTCTTCAAGGGGAAGACTGGAGCATTGGTAAAGATGTTGCTGTAAATTCACTTGGACAGAGCGCTCCAGTTTAAACCCTATAGTATTAATCTATGATTATGGCTTTTCTCATTTCTCACATTTGAAAAGGAAATATACATTTTCATTGTGACTTTAGCTTACTATGCCCTATGAAGGCTTTAAACCCAAGGACATTGAAAAGGAGAAAATTCGCACTAGAAAATACAGGCAAGGAAACATGCTTTTATGATGCTAAAAGCAGTGTGATGTCAGGGTGGACAGATGCATTTCTATGGAAAGTTGCACCCCCTTGAGTGCCAGAGAGCACCCAGATTTATTAGTCTGAGGAAAATATACCAGTGCCATAGCGTCTACCACAGAGAGCCAACTAAATGAAGCATGATTCTTACAGCGGCCTTTCGGAAACTGTAAGTGCCTACAAGCGGCCTATAAAGGGTGAATGATTAACACAGCCCCTGAGTGAAAACCACAGACGCTCTGTAGCTGATTTCACTAAATCCAGCAGTGCCTGAAATAGTTGATAACCCAGTGAGAATCTTATGTGGCACAGGAAGAGGTATAAGAACATTTAGAGACCCATAGACCAGGATTCCAGACCTAACTCTACAGCTTACAAAGGAGGGGGCCTTGGGAGAATCACTGGTCCCCATGAGCTTCCCTTCCCTTCCTGTAAAATGGGTTTAATAGTCCATAGGCACAGGATGGCTTTGTAGAACGCTCAGCCCGGGCTCAGTGCCCGCAGCCGGTTTCCGCCTTTGTTCTCTCTGCTACCAGTCGTTGAGGGCCCAGTTTCCAGGCCTGGGCGGCACAGCTGTCAGCCAGACAGTCCAAGTGGGGCCCTCTAGTTGAGGCTAATTATAAAGAAGGTTGGCAGGGTGAGAAAACTGTTTTCTTCCACTTTGGAGGTTTGATTTATTAGAAGCAGAGCCCTGAGGGGATTCGTAGGGCTAATAGGAAGTTCAAATACTGTCTTGGGTACAATGCAGTGATTTCTGCGGGTCAATTTTTCCTCTGACTAAAAGCACTTAAGAGAGCGGTGGGGGCAGAGGTAAAGGAGGCTACAATGAGGAAAACATTGAAAAGAAAGGGAAAAAGAGTTGTGCACCAGGCTGACCAGCTCCAGATTGCTGAGTTCTTAAAAAATAGAAAAGAGCCAGATCCGCAGCCGCTTTGCCCGTGACCTCCTAGCAGGCAGCTCAAAGAGGCGCTTCTTAGCAGCCCAGAGTCAGTGTGTCCGCGTGCGGCTCCCAGTCCTCGGGACGTGGGGCTAGGGTCCTGGGATCGCGGGACGGGCGGCACACCCTACTGGCAGCACGCTGAGGGTGGGTGGCCCCACGCAGCTCCCGCCGCCTCAGGAGCCCCTCCCATCACAGGCCCGCCGCTAATTGACCTGCTGTTTTCTTCATTTCCTGGTTGATAGCTTTTCTTCCCGAGCCATCTGGGACCCCGCGGGAGAGAGTCCCGCCCCTCCCCGAGGCCACCGCCCGGCTCTCTCTGCCATCCTGGCCAGCCAGCAGAGCCTGGCATGTTCAGATGCGTTGGGGAGCGGGCACCGGCCAGGCTGCCGCCCTCCTGAGCTCGCCCGAGGTCGGAGGAGACCTGACGCACCCAGACCCCTGGGCGGCAGCATGGAGCCTTCCTTTGAGCGTCCCCAAGGCTACCCCCACGTCGGGGGCTTCCGCCAGGGGACCTCAGGCAGCTTCAAACTAACTATTCTTGCCTTCTGGAACAGAACGCATTCTTCCCAAGCACAGACAGCGCGCCAGGCTCAGGGTTGCGGAGCTCTCACTCTGTGCTGGCCTTGGAGTGCGGACTTGAAGGCGTCTCGTGGAGTCCTCACCAAATCTCTTAGAGGTGAGGGCATCGCCCCCTGGGGTCACAGTGAAGAGGCCGAGGCTCAGGAGGTCAAGAGTAGCCCCGGTCGCACACCTAGTGTTGTGGGGTGCTTGTCGCTTCCCCAGAGATCATCCCTTGGATTTTTCCCTGGGGACGTTGCTTCCCTTACTCCAAGCCATGCAGTTTGGGTGGGAGGACCTCATTCTGATGGTGGCTGCATGGTGATTGCATGGTGAGCTGAGTTTCTCTAACCTGCCTTACTCAGCCGAGGACTGCTGGAGGTGTTGCATGGTTCTCTCCCTGAGAGGAAGGTGGGACAGCTGTCAGTTGGCTGGTCTTTCAGCATAAGAGTTATTGCCAGCTGCCTTGCCAGGCCAGCTGCCTGGGGTGCTTGACTAGATTGTTCCCTTGTTGGGCCAGTCTGGAAACAACTGAGGAGTCAGCCTGGCTCCCACCTGCCCTGCCCCAGTGTACTCTTGCTCCCACCAGGGCTCACAGGACAAAGGGCTGGCCCTGGAGCACAGAGTGGACTCCTTTGGCATCGTAGGAAGAGGGCTGTGTGGGTGAGTGGAGAGCGCTCAGTGAAATCACGTACCTTCCTGTAGCTTGGTTATCACTTGTAAATAACATATGTGGGCTTCCATCTGCACTCTTGGTCTATACCCATACATTTAGGGGTAGACTTAGTCACCACCATTCCCGTATCTTTCCCTCCCCGCAATGAAATCTAGTAGGCCTATTGTGCTGGTGGTGGGGTACAGTCTTAAGGTAGAAGAGACAAAGAGGTGGCACTTCCACTGCGTATTTATCATACCTATGTCCAGTGGCCTGACTCCGCACCAGCTCCTGGACTCCATAAGCTCCGCGGTACCCAACTGCTTAGACAGTTGACTGGATTAGCATATTGTCAACCTAAATAACAAACAGAGAGACTCTCTAAAAGCCCCTCTATTCCCAAATACCTGTTCTTGAATAAATATAATTTTCTTTTAGAGAGCCTCTCTCTGTTATTTAGGTTGACAGTTCATTTGTTCATTCATTCATTCAACCTAGAGATTTTCAGGCCCTGGGCCAGGCATTGACCTTTTCCAACTCATAACACTAAACTGATTTATCTCAAGTATTCAGAACAAAATTTTATGTTCCATGGGGAATTTTTAAGGATTTAGAAATTCAGATTAGTACTATTGCTACTTTTTAAACTTATAAATTCCCACTCCCTTTGAGGGAAATCACATTAATTAATTTTCATTTTCATGTATCTAGAAAAATCTCTTACTGATTTAAAACAAAAATGTTTCTCTGATTCAGTCAGAATCACAGCTAAGATATTTACTGAAAGAATAAGTAACAACTACATACATGACAACTGAATCAACAAGGAGAGAAATCTCTTTAAATAAGATAATGTAGGTTGATTCACCTAACCACATTATGGTTATTTCATTAACTCTCCAATCGAAATTCCAAAGCCTCATTCTGTTTGCTGAGGTAAATTTGTTTAACATGAAGCCCTGACACCCTTTAAAATAATTACGCTTCTAAATGAAAGTTTAATTTTTAATCATTTGCTTTGCTAAAATAGAAGCAAATGAGAGGGTAATATGACAATTTAAAGGATTTGCAGTAGATCCCCTAGAGCTGGAGGAGACATGATTTTTTTCTGAGTATTGCTGACTAGTGTAGGAATTTTAAGTATGGTAATAGAACTACTTCCTCACAATGTTTGCTTCTTTGATGAAAATGAAACTAGACGGAATTAGAAGCCCACAGAGGTGAGGCAGGTCAATGCTACCTGATCAATCGCCAAACTTAATGGAGACTGTGATCTTCTCTCCACCATAACAGGTCCTCTAGTGGATTTCTGGACTTGAGATTCAGGGCACTGCAATGCAAGTCTCATTATAAAAATGAGCCAATTCTCAGTGAAACAGAGTTAAAACAATTTTCATCTTAGAAGAGGTAGATGCTCTTGTGTATTTGCAAATAATGAAATCTACACAATAGGAGGGACAGCTTAGTTCATCTCCTCTTTTGGCTAAAAGCTGTGATTTTTGGTTTGTTTGCTTTTTAAGTCACTTTCCAGCAGTTAAATATGATATCTGCCCAGTTCAGGTTTAGAATGTGCATTCTTTTCAGAGATATTTTTAATCAGAATTACCAGATGATGAGCGAAAAACAAAGCCCCTTTTAATTGATAACTCTCTAGATAATAGGCTTGATTAAGGAGTTTTTAGTCTCTCTTCATTGGGACACACTCTTGCAAATAACCACTTTTTTCTCTTTCCAGGAATTGTGAATTGCTGCAATTCTCTTTACCTTTTCACATTCCTCATTGCTTCAGGTGGCGGAGGATACAATTTTCAATACCACATGTGCTTATTTACTTAAGATAAAATGAAAACAGCATAGAAGGAAAATGTACTTGTAATTCTCTTTTGTAGGGCTGCTTCAAGAACTGAGCTCTGAGGTTGAGGGCTCATTTTACAGTGGCCTTGACTTGTAATCTATATTTTGTTTGATTAACTGTCCCTGGTCCTTTTAAAACTGGTGAGAGTGCAATGACATTCACAGTAGTCGGAGTCTTTAGGAGTTCACAGATGACTTTTCTGAAGCTTACTACCATTATTATTTATTGCACAAACAACCATAAGGCACTATTAATATAAATCAAAGTGAAAGAGAAAGTTCATCCACAATCTTAATCAAATTGTTTTCATTTTTTAACTTTCCTCCCAAATCTTGTTTATGGACAGAAGAATTTTTTACACAGTTGTAATTGTAGGATAGATAAGATTTTGTATTTTCCTTTTAAATGTAAGGTATCATACACATTTTTCAGTATTACATTATAGTCTTCACAATTAAAATGCTTATTTCATTAAATGGTGAGACTCTAACCATTTTTCATTTATGAACATTTAGATTAAAAACATAGTATACAGGCCGGGCGCAGTGGCTTATGCCTGTAATGGCAGCACTTTGGGAGGCCGAGGCGGGTCGATCACGATATCAGGAGATCGAGACCATCCTGGCTAACACGGTGAAACCCCATCTCTACTAAAAAAAATACAAAAAATTAGCTGGGTGTGGTGGTGGACGCCTGTAGTCCCAGCTACTTGGGAGGCTGAGGCAGGAGAATGGTGTGAACCTGGGAGGTGGAGTTTGCAGTGAGCCAAGATCGCACCACTGCATTCCAGCCTGGGCGACAGAGCAAGACTCTGTCTCAAACAAACAAACAAAACAACAACAACAACAACAACAAAACACGGTATATAAATGTTGCTGCAAAGTGTATTTTTATTGCATAATTCAAAAAATTATTTTGGGTTATCTCCTTGGTATAATGTCCTCAAAGTGAGGTCAAAGGGTATGAATATTTTTATTCTTTTTAGCGTATTACAAAATTGTATTCTTAATGAGTTGTACTCATTTACACTGCAATTTTTGACAACATCAGTTTTATCTGATAGCATGGGGAATTCTCATTTAAATTTTTTTCTTCTTGAACTGCTAGAAAGTGGCTATGTTTTGACTTCATTATATCATTGTCAGTAGACCAATGAATGTTATCTCTTGCTCTCTTGAGAAAGAATGCGATGGCACTTCTTTAGATCCTTAACTCATCGTTTCATAAACTAATGATTAGGATACAACCAAAGGAAATATTATTTAGAAATCTTAGCATGATTTAATTTCTATTTTCTTATCTTGTCACTTTCTTTTATCTGCTTTTAGTTGGGATGTTAGAAGCAGAAGGGGTCCCAGCTGGGATTAAAGGGGGATTCGGTGTTACTGTTCCCCAAATTGTTCACCCAATGCCCTGTCATTCCCTATGTCTTTGCTTATGTACTCCATTTAGCCTGGAAAATCCTTTCCTTTTGTCCCCATTTTAATGACTGTGGTAGGCAGAATTCTAAAACCAAGATTCCAAGCTCTACTCCCTAGAATTCATTGATTGATAAGCTATCACTCCCATGATTATGTTTTGTTATATGGCATAGTTGACTTTAAGATAGGCTTAGGCGGGGCGCAATGACTCACGCCTGTAATCCCAGCAATTTGGGAGGCCGAGGCAGGCGGATCACAAGGTCAAGAGATCGAGACCATCCTTGCCAACATGGTGAAACCCCATCTCTACTAAAAATACAAAAATTAACTGGGCGTGGTGGTGCGCATCTATAGTCCCAGTTACTCAGGAGGCTGAGGCAGGAGAATTGCTTGAACCTGGAGTGCAGTGGCACAATCTCAGCTCACTGCAACCTCCGCCTCCCAGGTTCAAGATAGACCAATAGCAGGCTCTGAAATTGAGGCAACAATTAATAGCCTACTAACCAAAAAAAGTCCAGGACCAGATGATTCACAGCTGAATTCTTACCAGAGGGTGGGATAAGGGAGGAGTTGGTACCCCATTCCCTTCTGGAAACTATTCCAATCAATATATAAATCCTCCCAACTCATTTTATGAGGCCAACATCATCCTGATACCGTGCCTGGCAGAGATACAACAAAAAGAGAATTTTAAAATCACCCTTGATGAACATCGTATGCAAAAATCCTCAATAAAAATACTGGCAAACCGGATTCAGCGCAACACATCAAAAGCTTATCCACCATGATCAAGTGGGCTTCATCCCTGATGCAAGGCTGGTTCAACATTCGCAAATCAACAAACATAATCCAGCATATAAACAGAACCAAAGACAAGAAACTACATGATTATCTCAATAGATGCAGAAAAGGCTTTGACAAAATTCAACAGCCCTTTCATGCTAAAAACGCCAATAAATTCGGGTATTGATGGAACGTAACTTTCAAAATAATAAGAGCTATTTATGACAAAACCCACAGCCAGCCATCATACTGAATGGGCAAAAACTGGAAAATTCCTCAAAACTGGCACGTTGATTGTGATGCCCTTCTCTCACCACTCCTATTCAACATATAGTGTTGGAAGTTCTGGCTAGGGCAATTAGGCAAGAGAAAGAAATCAGGGGTATTCAGTTAGAAAAGAAGAAGTCAAATTGTCCCTGTTTGCAGATGACATGATTGTATATTTAGAAACCCCATTGTCTCAGCCCAAAATCTCCTTAAGCTGATAAGCAACTTCAGCAAAGTCTCACAGATACAAAATTAATGTGCAAAAATCACAAGCATTCTTATACACCAGTAACAGACAAACAGAGAGCCAAAATCATGAATGAACCTCCATTCACAATTGCTTCCAAAGAGAACGCTCACCAGGAATCCAACTTACAAGGGATGTAAAGGACCTCTTCAAGGAGAACTTACAAACCACTGCTCACTGAAATAAAAGAGGACACAAACAAATGGAACATACCATGTCATGATAGGAAGAATCAATATCGCGGAAAATGGCCATACCGCTGTAATGAGTAGGATTCAATGCCATCCCCATCAAGCTACCAATTACTTCTTCACAGAATGGAAAAACTGCTTTAAAGTTCATATGGAACCAAAAAGAGCCCGCGATCTCCAAGACAAACCTGTAAGTCAAAGAACAAAGCTGGAGGCATCACGCTACCTGACTTCAAACTATACTACAAGGCTACAGTAACCAAAACAGCATGGTAATTGTACCAAAACAGAGATATAGACCAATGGAACAGAACAGAGTCCCTGTGAAAATAATACCACATCTACAGCCATCTGATTTTGACAAACCCAGGAAAAAACAAGAATGGGGAAAGGATTCCTATTTAATAAATGGTGCTGGGAAAATCACAGCCATAAGTAGAAAGCTGAAACTGATCCTTTCCTTTACCCTTATAATGAAAATTAATTCAAGATGGATTAGAGACTTAAATGTTAGACCTAATACCATAAAAATCCTAGAGGAAAACCTAGGTAGTACCATTCTGTGACATAGGCATGGGCAAAGACTTGCGTCTAAACACCAAAAGCAACGGGCAGCAAAGCCAAAATTGACAAAATGGGATCTCATTAAACTAAAGAGCTTCTGCACAGCAAAAGAAACTACCATCAGGAGTGAACAGGCAACCTACAGAATGGGAGAAAATTTTGCACCCACTATCTGACAAAGGCTAATTATCCAGAACCTACAAAGAACTCCAAACAAATTTACAAGAAAAACAAACAACCCCATCAAAAAGTGGGCAAAGGATATGAATAAAAATACAAAAATTAACTGGGCTGGTGGTTTTATCTATAGTCCCCCCAGTTAATGCAGGAGGCTGAGGCAGGAGAATTGCTTGAACCTGAGGCTGGAGGCTGCAGTGAGGCCGAGATTGTGCCACTGCACTCCAGCCTGGCGACAGAGCAAGACTCTGTCTCAAAAAAAAAAAAAAAAAAGATAGGCTTATCTGGGTGGGCTTGACCTAATCATATGAGTTCTTTTAAAAGCTGAGAGTTTTCTTTTCTGTTTGCAGAGGGAAAGTCATAGATTTGAAGCCCCTGTAGGAATTTGGCATGCCACTGCTGGCTCGAAGATGGAGGCAGTCACACGCCAAGGACTGTGGGCCTCCTTCAGGAACTGCGAGTAGCCCCACCTGACAGCCAGCAAGAAAACAGTGCCCTCACACCTACAGCTGCAATCAGTCAACAACCTGAATGAGCGTGGAAGCAGATCCTTCCCTGGAGCTTTCAGATAAGAGCTGAGATGGCCAACATTTTGTCTTAGGCCTTGTGAGACCTTATGCAGAGAACCCAGCTGAGAACACCTGGACTTCTGACCCACACAGCTGTGAAGTAAATGAGGATGTTGTCTTAAGCTGCTAAATTGGTGGTAATTTGTTAGAGCAACAACAGAAAACAGATACAATGACATAGAAAGAGCTTTGTCTTACATAATAAACATTAATTTTAGCCAAGTTGCTGGACTTGAGAGAGTTCACATGTAACAGTTGCTGACTGAAGCCCATGGCAGCCTGAATGCTTTGGTTGCCAGGGACTCGTACTCCTGTCCTCTCTGCTTTGGTGGGCTGAGTCGTATGCTCCCAAACCTGCTGGTGCTAATTCTATTGCTTATTATAATTTTCTATTTATATGTATTTTGGTACTATATCAACAGGGGACATAAGACAGTGAACATGAAGATAGCTGATCTTTCTACCAAAAGCTGAACGCTTTGGAAACACTGGATGAACAGTAATCATGAAAATGCCATGGAATTAGGTGGGTGAGGCAATTAAAGAACAGAAAAGAACTGTAAAGGTTTAGAAGGTTTTTGGAGTCACATTACTCTGCTAGCCTCTCAATTCTTCCTTTATGTTAAAGACTTCAAAACTAAACTTTACACAGTGCATGTGGAAGATGGCTTACTCAAGACTGCTGCCAGGACAGCCCCCAAGCAGTGCTGTGCCCGGAGAAAAGGTGCTGGCCCGAAAGCAGAAGAGTGGTAAATGAAGGCACAGGGCTTTGCTTTAAATTAAGATAAGATATTTCAGGTGTTGGTTTTCATCCTATCTGATGATTCCTTGCATTGACTGAATTTTTTTTTACTGACCTAGTGCATCCAGTTCTATCAGATAAGAGAGCTTCTGTTATAATATTAGATATGCGCATGCACACTCATACACACATGCATGCTGAGTGAAGTCTAATCATGAAATATGAACAAATTTTTGTAAAAAGTGCATATTGCTAGAAAAAATTGGGAATATCAATAGTAGTTATATTTGCATAGGGATCTTATGTATATTTTCTATAATACAAATATATCGCTTTTTAAATAAGGCAACAAAAGAAAGTAATCATCATCATCATCATAAAAGAATAATTGCTAGCTATCCTTCAAGGTCAGCGTCCAAAAATTTCCTCCCTGAAGTTTTTCTCAATTCACATGAAGTTTCATAAATCACTTATTTTTTTATGCTCCCATAGGTTCTTATTTGTGCTTAATTAGTTCTGATATTTAGCATGGCCAATTGTGTCTTTCCCTTTCATTTGAGAGCAGGGACCATGACTTATAAATATTCATATTTCATAACACCAAGCACAGTTCCCACCATTTAGGAGGTAATTGTCAAAAGAATGAATAAATTGTGTTCTGGTGTAGTCACAAATATATCAGATAGGTTTTTTTTTTTTTTAAAGACTCTTTCTTCATGTCCTTTGGTAAGCAGTTTAAAAAATCATACTTTGGCCTATGTGATCCAGATCATGTGTTTTTGCTTCTTATGTAATCTGAAAGCAAAGGCCATACACCTAGCCCTCAAGCAGAATCTTTCTGGGCAAAATGAGAACAGCTTTCTGAAAAACAAACTTGGTACCAAGTGTGTAGGCACCACACAGATGTTGGCCAGGCCCTAGAAGAATCTGCATAGCGGAGTTCCCTTGGCACTCCTGTCCTGTTCTGCATCTGCACTACCTGTGAGCAAGCTTCCTCATTGTGTAGGGGAGCATTTGTGAAGTGTTTGCAAGTATTTTTTCATCTCCTGCAAGCAGACTGGGCTATGTCCTGATTTTGTTGGTATGATTGCTGAAAATAGAGTGGTCTATTAAAAAGTAGTGGTCACTGTCTGACGGATTTGCTTCTTGCAACATTAGTGTCATGGTGATGGATTAGGAGACTCTCCAGAGTGGAAAGGCATGTTTCCACAAATAATTTTGTATAAACATAAATTCACTTGCCAACATGACTTATTTCCCTTTTATTTTTTAATGTATTATCCATAATATTTGCCATGCATCTTTTAGCACACATGTGGCCCTCTCTGGAAGGCTCTGATAGGTGATTCTAGCAGGGTCAGAGGAAAATTGGTGTTGTCTTGTGCTCATATTTACAAAGCTTTCCCTCTGTTTCTGAGCTGCTTGCAGGATGGGAGGGGAAGGCAAGAACCATAAGGCAGGACCAAGCAACCTCGCTGGGCTAGGAAAGCCCTGAGAGGAATCTCTTTTTACTAGAAAGGTGGATCTGCTTAGTGATTTGAAAACTCTCTGCCTTCATTTCATCTTTCACTGAAAAATTAAAGGATTGTGGTTTTTTTTTGTTTTTTTCTTGTTTTTTTTTTTTTTTTTTTTTTTGAGACGGAGTCTTGCTCTGTCACCCAGGCTGGAGTGCAGTGGCCAGATCTCGGCTCACTGCAAGCTCCGCCTCCCGGTTTTACGCCATTCTCCTGCCTCAGCCTCCCAAGTAGCTGGGACTACAGGCGCCCGCCACCTCGCCCGGCTAGTTTTTTGTATTTTTTAGTAGAGACGGGGTTTCACCGGGTTAGCCAGGATGGTCTCGATCTCCTGACCTCATGATCCACCCGTCTCGGCCTCCCAAAGTGCTGGGATTACAGGCTTGAGCCACCGCGCCCGGCCAGGATTGTTTTTTATGTTGCCTTTTGACATCTAGAAGAACCAAATCAAGAAATGCACGATTTCTCCCACTAAGGCTGGACTCAACAGCTGACATAGCTGAACTGTGATGTGTTTTCAGGGATTGGGGCTAAAAATCTCTTTCCATTAAGGTCATTCCATTAAGTACTTCAGAAAAATGCATTTAGTTGGAGACAAGGCTTTCCTGCACAAGAGAAGAAATATATTAGGAAGCTTGCCCGATAGGGCAACAAACCCAAGGGACCCAGAGACCTGAGAGACTGGGATACCATTGGGGAAGGACCAAAGCTAGTAAAAAGCATGAGTGACCCAGACATTCTAATAGACAGAAGAGACACACACTCATGGCCCCTTTTCTACATTTCTGATTTCACTTAACTCTGGCTCTATGGATGCCCATCTATCTATTGGTTTTGCTGCCCAGGATTCATTCCCCCTTCTGCTGGTAGCTGCTTTTGATTTTCCTTGGGGAAGGCTTTGTTCATGACTCTTAGATTTAGGTTTGGATGATGTTGACTTCGCCTCTGACCTTAAGAGTGGGAATGTGGCCCGAACCTGCCAACGGAAGCCTCATCCTTTCTAGACCCCACTGACCAGTATAGAAATGGATCAGCAGCTGACCCAGTTGGCAGATGCTCAATTATTGCATGTTGGATGATTTCAGAAATTTTCCTTCTATACATGAAGGACTTTCTTGGTTCCATCTTATAAAAATCTCCCCAGCAACATTCCTTCCATTAGGCTTGATGTTTCTCCCTTTTGTTATTATTTTTCAATGTCAGAGAATTTGCAATGTAGTCAAATTAACATACACACAATATTGTAGCAGCCTGGGGGGGTTAAAGATAGTTAACCAACTGGGAGAATCATTCATTGTCTAGCATAATACTCAGATAAATGTGAAGGTGGGGTGCTTTTGGTTGAGCATTCTAAGATAAATGAATCTTCTAAGAAATGAGACTTGCAAACTGGAGTTCAGTGGATTGCTTCAGCCAGATCTGGTTAGCAGTAAATGTCATTAGCTTAAAATGTTTTCTCTTACCTCTGTTGTCTGTGATAAGATGAGTCTCCTAAAAGGGAAAATGCTGTTCTTTCACATTTTAACTCCTCCTGGGGGTGTTAAAGCCAGCTGAAGTCAGGCTTCCTGCAAGCTACATTAAGCTTGTGTTTCTCCAGGCCAGAAGGGAAATTGTGATGTCTCTTCCAGGTTGAGAGGCTCCAAAGGGAAGGCAGCTTTCTAAAATCAGGGCCCGTCTGTCTGTCTGTCTTCCTTCCTTCCTTCCTTCCTTCCTTCCTCCTTCCTTCCCTCTTCCTCCGTTTCTTTCTTTCTTTCTTTCCTTCCTTCCTTCCTTTCTTTCTCTTTCTTTCTTTTTCTCTCTCCTTCCTTCCCTCCCTCCCTCCCTCTCTTTTTCTTTCTTTCTTTCTTTCTTTCTTTCTTTCTTTCTTTCTTTCTTTCTCTTTCTTTCTTTCTTTCTTTCTTTCCTTTCTTCTTTCTTTCTCTTCCTTTCTTTCTTTTCCTTCTTTTCTTTTCTTTCTTTCTTTCTCTTTCTTTCTCTCTCTCTCTTTCTCTCTTTCTCTCTTTCTTTCTTTTTCTTTCTTTCTTTCTTTCTTTCTTTCTTTCTTTCTTTCTTTCTTTCTTTCTTTCTTTCTTTCTTTCTCTTTCTTTCTTTCTTTCTTTCTTCCTTTCTTCCTTTCTTCCTTTCTTCCTTTCTTCCTTTCTTCCTTCCTTTCTTCCTTTCTTCCTTTCTTTCCTTTCTTTCCTTTCTTTCCTCTTTTCTTTCTTTCAACGGGGTCACCCTCTGTCACCCAGGCTGGAGTGCAGTGGTATAATCATAGCTCGCTGCAGCCTCTAACTCCTGGGTTCAAGTGATTTTCTTGCCTCAGCCTCCAGAGGAGCTGGGAATACAGGCATGAGCCACTGCACCCAGCTCTTAAAATATGCTAGTTTGATGGAATTTTTCTAATATTCCTGCTTGCCCCGCCCCTCCACACTATAGTATTGATGTTCAAGACGAAGATTTGCAAGATTTTGATATTGAAAAATGAGTCTGATTTTCTCTTTTGAGATTATTATTTTTACAATGAGTTCTATGGTGGTGTTGTCAAATCATTCTTTAAATTTTCAGGAAACACTTTATGAAACAGTTAATCAAGTACAAGTCAATAACATTAAAAAACAAAAGAAGAAGAAGAAAGAAAAAAGTAGTGGTGATGATGGAAACTATTTTAGATTTTGAAAAGACTAGATTTTAGAAATGAAATGGTCAGTCAGACTTTATATGGATCCTAGTTCAAACAAATAACTATAAAATACATTTTGGGCAGAAATGGGAGAAATTTGAATATTGTCTAAGAATTAGGTGATATTAAGAAATTGTTGTTAATTTTGTTAGGTGTAAAAATGGTTTTGTGGCTCTAAGATGTCCTTATATTTTCGAAATGCTTGCTAAAGTATTTAGGGATGAAATGTTATAATCTGTATTTTTTTTTTTAAAGACTAAGCAAATATGGCAAAATGTAAGTCTACATGATGGTTATACAGAATTAAATAGACAATCTTCTCTTTGTATGCACATTTGAAGATTTTATAATACAAAGGCTTTTTGAGAAGGACACATAAATTGCCAATGGATTTCTTTACGATATCTGTTTACTTTTTGGTTTTATTATTATTATTATTTTTTAGAGGCAGAGCCTTGCTATGTTGTCCAGGCTGAACTTGAACTCCTGGGCTCAAGCAGTCCTCCTACCTTAGCCGCTGAAGTAACTGGGATTACAGGCATGCACCACCTCCCCAGCTTCTACATCTATTTTAAGGAACCAATATGGGCACCATCTCTGATGAAAACTGTGGAAGAAAACTCCAATTATAAGTTAGGTAGATTTAAATGAGCTTTAAAAAATATTATCAGCTACTAGAATATAAAATGATGCAGCATTTATATGTAAAAAGTTCATGAAGCTTTCTTAATTCATTTATCCCCACCCATGTGGGGATAAAATAATAATAAAAGCATTGCCTGTTGAAGGAATAAAATTTTGTCTCTTAAATTGAACTTCATGAAAATTATTTAAAGTACTTCTAGATATAATAGGTTCACCAGAAATAGTTCTCATTTGCATGAGAGCATTTCCTATAAATGAGCAGAAGGTAATGTGTCCATTGTAAAAAAAAATACAGATAATCCATTAGAAGAAAAAAAGTCCCATAATTCCACCCCGTTATTAATATGTTTGTATAGTTCTATCCAGTACTTTCTTTGAGCATAGGTATGTATCTGTATTTTTTTCCTTCCTTTCTCCCTTCTCCCTTTTTTCACACCACCATTAAATGTGAAAATAAAACCAGAAATAGGAAAAAGTGGCTACACCTAAGAGTGAAATCCACTTGCGATGAAAGCACTCCATTCCCAGAGTAAAGCAGTCTTTGCTTTGGTAATTTATGTTTTCTTTTAACAGTCCTATGACTTTCATTTTTATTTTTTTACTTATGATTGACACAAAATAATTGTACAAATTTATGGGGTACAATGTGATGTTTTGATATATGTATAATTGTGTAATGATGACAGTTTAATTAACATATCTATTGTCTTAAACATGTAGTATTTCTTTGTGATAAGAACATTCAAAAACCTCTCTTCTAGCTATTTTGAAATACACAATACAATGTTTTTAACTCTAGTGATCTTTCTATGCAACAGACCACCAGAACTTATTCCACCTGTGTAACTATAGCTTTGTACCCATTGACCAATCTCTCACCTTCCCCCGCTTCTCCCCATCCTCCCATCCTCTGCTAACCACTATTCTGCTTTCTACTTCTATAAGAACAACTTTTTAGACTCCACATATAAGTGAGACCTTGTGGGACTTATTTTTGTATGCCTAGCTTACTTAGTTTAAAAACATTTTCCAGGTTCATCCATTGCCACAAATGACAGGATTTCACTTTGTTATTATAGCTGAATAGTATTCCATTGTGTGTGTGTGTGTGTGTGTGTGTGTATGTGTGTGTAAACTATAATATGTATATATACGTACTATAGTTTCTTTATCTATTCTTCTGTTGATGGACATTTAAGTAGATTCCATATCTCAGCTACTGTGAATAGTGCTGCAGTGAACAAAGGAGTTCAGATATCTCTTGAACATACTGATTTAATTTCCTTTGGATAAATACCCTGTAGTGGGATTGGTGGATCATATGGTAGTTCTATTTTTAATTTTTTTTTTCTTAGAAACATAGTCTTACTCTGTCACCCAGGCTGGAGTGCAGTGGCTATTCACAGGCACTATCATGGTACACTACAGCTTTGAACTCCTAGGCTCAAGCTATCCTCCTGCCTCAGCTGCCTGAGTAGCTAGAATTACAGGCCCATGCCACTGTGCCCTGCTGTTAGTTTTAATTTTTTGAGGAATCACCATACTGCTTTCTTCCTCATTTGTTGAGAGTTTTTATCATGAAGGGATGTTGAATTTATAGTATTTTAAAGATATTTTTAAGAATTCTTATATGTGAGGGTTATTAGCCCTTTGAGGGCTGAGTTGCAAATATTTTCCCCAGTCTGCCAGTTATTATTTTAAATCTTTCACAACTTTATTATTGTACTTGGTCACATTTATGAAGACTTCATATAATTACAAATAGTTATAATAAGGCAATTATCACAATGCAAAGGAATCTATCAGCATCTCTTGAAAATGATATTATTATTGCTGGGCACAAATATATAGAGATAAATCTAGTAACCATAATTTTTAAAAATCAAGGCATAATTTGCACATAATAAAATGCACAAGTCTAAAGTACTCAGTTTTTAAAATTTTGGCAGTGGTATTCACTTGTGCAAAAACCACCTAAACCAAAATTTGGAATATTTGTATAACCCCAGAAAATGCCGTTTCTAGGCAATTATCCAATGCCTCCCAACTGAGCAAGCATTTTCTAATTTCCCACCATTAGTTTTTGTTTGTTTCTGGACCTCACATATTTTAGAATCATTATAGTATATACTGTTTTGTACCCAGCTTCTTTCATTCAAGCATAATGTTTTTGAGATTCATTCATGTTGTTCGTTGGATTCATTCATGTGTTAACAGTTCATTTTTAGTGCTAAATAGTATTCCATTACATGAATATACCACTATTTGTTTATCCAAAGACTTGTTAATGGACAGTTGGATTGTTTTCATTTAGGGACTAGGAGCATTTATGTATAACTTGTAGGCATGTGTTTTCATTTTTTCTGAGTAAATACCTAGGAATTTCTGGATTATAGGGTAGGTATATAAGAAATTGCTCTAGTGTTCCTCAAGATGGTTGTACTCTTTTACACTCCCATTGGTGATACATAAGAGTTCTAATTGCTCCACATCCTCGCAACACTTGATATTGTCCACCTTTTTAATTTTAACTATTCTAGGGGTGTGTAGTGATAACTCATTGTGAATTTAAATTCATATTTTCCTCTTAAGTAATGATGATGAGCATCATTTCATGCACTTTTGTTTTTTGCCATAGATCTTCACTTGTGAAGTGTTTGTTCAAATCTTTTGTCCATTTGTAAATTGTGTATTTTGTATTTTCTTACTATTGAGTTGTAGGAGTTCTTTATATGTTCTAGATATGTCTTTTATTAAATATTGTTTTAGTTTTCTATTTTTCTTTTCCTTCTTTTTTTTGAGACAGAGTCTTGCTCTGTCGCCCAGGCTGGAGTGCAGTGGCGTGACCTTGGCTTACTGCAAGCTCTGCCTCCCGGATTCACGCCAGCCTCCTGCCTCAGCCTCCTGAGTAGCTGGGACTACAGGTGCACACCGCCACGCCCGGCTAATTTTTTTTGTGCTTTTAGTAGAGATAGGGTTTCGCCGTGTTAGCCAGGATGGTCTCTATCTCCTGACCTTGTGATCTGCCCACCTTGGCCTCCCAAAGTGCTGGGATTACAGGCATGAGCCACCGTGCCCGGCCTATTTTTATTTTCTTACAGTGTTTTTCAAAGAACAGATGCTTTTAATTTTGATGAAGTTCAAATTATCAGTACCTTCTTTTTTGGTTAGTTTTTAATTGTATCTAGTCTGAGAAATCTTTGCCTATACTAGGGTGATGAAGTTATTTCTCTTATGTTTTCTTCTAAAAGTTTTATAGTTTTAGCTTTTAAGCTAATATCTACAATCCATTTCATTTACTTTCTGTGGACAGTGTCATGCAAGGGTTGACGTTCATTTTTTTTTTTTAACACAGATATACAATTGTACAAAAACTATTCTTTCTCCATTGAATTACCTTGGACTCTTTGTTCAAAATCAATTGACCAGGTAAGTATGAGGGTCTGTTTCTGGGATCTCTATTCATTTTATTTACCTTTATGTCTATGCCTAAATCAATACATTGTCTTGATGATTGTAGTTTATAATATGTTTTAGAGTTGAATCATGTAAGTCTTCCAACTTTGTTCTTTTTCAAGATCATTTTGTCTACTTTAGGTTCTTTATATTTCCCTATGCATTTTAGAATCACCTTGTCAACTTACACAAAAATGACTCCTGGGATTTTGCTTGGGCTTAGGGTGAATTAAATTGGGAAAATGGACATCTTAACAATATTGATGATATCTCTCTGTTTATTAGGTCTTATTTAATTTATCTCAAGAATGTTTTGTTGTTTTCAGTATAGAAGTTTTGTATATCTTAGATTTATTTATTCCTACCTGTTTGGTGTCTGTTGCTAATATTATGCTATTTTTAAATTTCACTTTTTAATATGATTTGGATTTGTATCTATGTCCAAAACTCATGTTGAATTGTAATCCCCAGTATTGGAGGAAGGGTTGGGCGGGAGGTGACTGGATCATGGGGGTGGATTTCCCCCTCGCTGTTCTCGTGATAGTGAATGAATTCTCATGAGATCTGGTTATTTAAAAGTGTGTAGCACCTCCCCTTTTGCTGTTCTCTGCCTTCTCTGGCCACGTAAGACATGTCTGCTTCCCTTTTGCCCTCTGCCATGATTGTAAGTTTCTTGAGACCTTCCTAGCTATGCTTCCTGTGTATCCTGCAGAACTGTGGGTCAATTAAATCTCTTTTCTTTATAAATTACCCAGTTTCAGGTAGCTTTTTATAGCAATGTGAGAACAGACTAATACACTTTTGTTTGTTACAAATATATAGAAGTTCAGTTGCTTTTTACATATTGGCTTTGTATCTGTGACCTTGCTAAGTTCACTTATTAGTTCTAGTAGATTTTTAAAAATCTATATTTTTGTAGATTCTACAAGGTTTTCTATGTACACAATCATGTCATCTGCAAATAATAAAAATTGTACTTCTTCTTTTCCAATCTTTTCCTTGCCATATTGAACTGGTTAAGATTTCCAGTCCAAAGTTAAATACAAGTGGGAAGCCTTATTCCCAGTTGTAGGGGGAAATTATTCAATGTTTCACCATTAATATGATGCTATCTGTAGGTGCTTTTGGCAGATGATCTTTATCAAACTGAGGACATTCGCTTCTATTCCTAGTTTTAAGCTATTTTTAAAAATCTTAAATTTGCATTGAAATTTTCAATTTTATTTTGCATATATTAAGAGGAGCACACCCCCCTCCCCGCCCTTATTCTGTTAATGTGGTGAATTGCATTGATTTTTCACAGGATGAAACAATTTATGTTTCTATTATTTTTCAAAAGATAAAACCACTCTTGGTCATCATGTATTACCATTTTTTATATATTGCTGATTCAACTTGCTAATATTTTGTTCAGAGTTTTTGCATTTATGTTCATAAGGGATATTGATCTGAAATTTTTTTCTTGTAATAATCTTGTGAGGTTTTTGTATCAGTTATGCTCATCTCATCAAATGAGGCTGGAATTGTTCCTTCCTCCTGTATTTTCTTAAAGTGTTTGTGTCTATAATTATTTATTTCTTCAATCTTTGATAGAATTTACTGTGAAACTACATGAACCTAGAGGTTTTTATTTGTCTTATTAAAATTTAATTAATTTTATAGATACAGGGTTTTTATATTTTCTTTCTCTTCTTGTTTCTATTTTGTATGAAGTTGTGTTTTTCTTTTCTTTTTTTTTTTTTTAAGATGGAGTCTCACTTTGTTGCCTAGGCTGGAGTGCAGTGGCGCAATCTCCGCTCACTGCAACCTCTGCCTCCCAGGTTCAAGCAATTTTTCTGCCTTAGCCTCTTGAGTAGCTGGGATTACAGGCGCACACCACCACGGCTGGCTAATTTTTGTATTTTTAATAGAGATGGGGTTTCACCATGTTAGTCAGGCTGGTCTCGAACTCTTGACCTCGTGATCTGCCTGCCTCAGCCTCCCAAAGTGCTGAGATTACAGGCATAAGCCACTGTGCCTGGCCGAAGTTGTGTTTTTCAAGGAATTTGTTCATTTAATTTACGTTGTTGGCCGGGCGCGGTGTCTCACGCCTGTAATCCCAGCACTTTGGGAGGCTGAGATGGGCGGATCACAAGGTCAGGAGATCGAGACCATCCTGGCTAAGACGGTGAAACCCCGTCTCTACTAAAAATACAAAAAATTAGCCGGACCTGGTGGTGTGCACCTGTAGTCCCAGCTGCTGGGGAGGCTGAGGCAGGAGAATGGCGTGAACCTGGGAGGCGGAGCTTGCAGTGAGCGCCACTGCAGTCCAGCCTGGGCAACAGAGCGAGACTCTGTCTCAATAAATAAATAAATAAATGAAAATTTACATTGTTGAATTTGGATTTGGTGGCATAAAGTTTTTCATAACATCCACTTACCATTCTTTTTTTTTTTTTTTTTTTGAGACAGAGTCTGGCACTGTCGCCTGGGATGGTGTGCAGTGGCATGATCTCAGTTCACTGCAACCTCTGCCTCCCAGGTTCAAGTGATTCTCCTGCCTCAATCTC
Source organism: Papio anubis (assembly GCF_008728515.1). Lineage (NCBI taxonomy): Eukaryota > Metazoa > Chordata > Mammalia > Primates > Cercopithecidae > Papio > Papio anubis. Next base: position 86,416,008 of record NC_044977.1, on the reverse strand, counting down.
CCAAGTAGCTAGAATTACAGGCACCCACCACCACGCTGGGCTAATTTTTTTTTTTTTTTTAGTAGAGACGGGGTTTCACTATGTTGGCCGGGCTGATCTTGAACTCCTGACCTAGTGATCTGCCTGCCTTGGCCTCCCAAAGTGCTGGGATTACAGGTGTGAGCTACTGCATCCGGCCCACTTATCGTTCTTTTAATGTCTATAGGCTTCATAGGGATTTCTCTCAGCTCTCTCAGACCTTCTACCCTAACCTTAGACTTAGGAGAGTAGTTACATTTTCATGATGAATGCCTGGAGTCCTTTAAAGTAGGGGTCTCCAACCCCTAGGCCATGGACTGGTCCTGGTCCATGGCCTGTTAGGAACCAGGCCATACAGCAGGAGGTGAGTGGCAGGCGGGAGAGCATTACGGACTCAGCTCCACCTCCTGTCAGATCAGTGGTGGCATTAGATTCTCATAGGAGTGTGAGGCCTATTGTGAACCGCACATGCGAGGGATCTAGGTTGTGTGCTCCTTATGAGAATCCAGTTAATGCCTGATGATCTGAGGTGGAAAAGATTCATCCCCAAACCACTCCACCACCCACAGGTCTGTGAAAAATTGTCTTTCATGAAACCGGTCCCTGGTGCCAAAAAGATTGGGGGCCGCTGCTTTAAAGGTGTTTCTCAGAGTTATCTGCCCTGACACCAGCCTTTGGCAGACTGCTGCCTTGTAGTTGGGGAAAGTCTCTGCCTTGCAAATAGAGGAAGACCCTGTTTGCAATGGAGGGATGTTTGTCAACAACTTTGCCTTATCCCCAGCCTTTAGTACACCACCACCACGTGCTCAGTGCAGACTGTGGGAGAGACTCAGCAGGTGAGCGGAGACTTGCTTTATTGCTCTATGAATGGGTGTGCTCAGAATTCTAATCTATCATGCCAGTTCTCATGCAGCCATCAAAAGTTCAGATAGTTTCCTTTTATCTCCATCTAAGATGAATGGATTTCTTTTGTACCTGCTTCTCCACCAAAGGTTTTGTAAGTTTCCAACTTGTTCTCTCTCTCTCTCTCTCTTTTATGAAACAGAGTCTTCTCTGTTGCCCAGGCTGGAGTGTAGTGGTATGATCACAGTTCACTGCAGCCTTCACCTCCCAGGCTCAAGCCATCTTCCCATCTCAGCCTTCCAAGTAGCCAGAACCACAAGCATGTGCCACCACACATGGCTAATTTTTATTTTTATTTTTTGTAGAGACATGATCTCCCTATGTGGCCCAGGTTGGCCTTGAACTCCTGGGCTCGAGTGATCCTCCTGTCTCAGCCTCCCAAAAGTGCTGGGGTTACTGATGTGAGCCATCACACCTGCCTGTTCCCATTTTTTATTGTGACAGTGATGGTCTTTTGAAATGATAACTGGAAGTCTGTTATTTGTCATTTGACTTTGCTTAAAATATTTTTCAGTAACCATACTTTATGTGATTTAAACTTCTCTATGTAATTTAACTTTTTTTATGACTTCTAGATTTGAGGTCACAGTTAGATAGGTGTTTCTCATTCCAAGTTTTAAAAGGAATTCTCTCATGTTTTCTTCTAGTATATTTTTGGTGTTTGTATTAGGGAAAGGGAATTGTTTCTTTATATTCAAATCTTATATCCAAATGAAATTTTCCCTGATGTGGGTGTGGTATAAACCAAAATTTAACTTTTCCAGATAGATATCTAATCGTCTCAACACCAAGTACAGTTCTTTTCCATTTTCACTGAGATTCTCCTTTAATCATATATTAAAGGCCTGTATAGTATTTATTGGGTTTATTTCAGGATTTTCTGTGCTGTTTTTGGTTATCGGTTTGTTTTTTGCTCTAATAATCTGTTCATTTTCCAGTATCACAAGGTTTAATTATTGATGCTTTATATTTTAATATTTGTTAGGTGTGCTGTCAAGTCAAATCCATGGCTGTAGTCACCCTAAAAGCAGCAGCAAGGGAATTCCTATGAGGGACTGCCTGAGATGGGGCCAGTTGGGATTTCAAAGAAAGAAGCACTGAATACTAGGATGATCAGTCCAGAGCATTCATTAGGGGAACTTGCATATAGAGGAGTCTGCTGCAGATCCTCGAGTCAGACAGTGAGACAAGGGATGTTCTACCTAGGTGTGTATGCCTTGAGGGGGTCGGGTTATGGGGTTTTATATGAGAGTTTAAGGAATCTGGTTCAGGATGGGGGCTAGTATCTACATGTTTCGAAAAGGGTTATGTTTTCAGTGTTTTTGAGCAACAACCAGAGCAGCTTTATCAGTGCCCGAGAATGTTCCAGGCCCCTGGATGGGTTCAAGCCTGCAGGGAACATGCAGTCGGCCAGGTCACAGAGTGGTCAAGGCACTCTGTTTCCAGATCAGGACACAGAAGGAAAGTGTGTGTGTGCCGCAGGGAGCTGTGTGGGGTTCACTGGGGAACCTATAGTAGGCAGTAGGCCTAGTCTTCCATTGTTACATTTCTTTTTCAGGATTTTCCCAAGTATGTTAGTTGTTTTTTCCATGTGAACTTTAGAGTCGTGTGTTCTAAAGCAAAGTTATTGATCATTTTTATTAAATCATTTTAAATGTAATTTAGAGATCACTGATATTATGTATATATTATCTAAGATAATGATGTATTTCCTTTCATTCAGGGCATCTTTTCTGTCCTCTAATGGTATTTAAAATTTTTCGTACACATTTCTTTTAAGTTTGCCTCTAGGCATTTTGTCTTTCTTGTTACTACTACAGTATATGAGGTATTTTTTTCCCATTATATCTTCTAACTAGTTGTGGTATATATATATATACATGAAAGCTATTAACTTCCACATATTCAGTTCGCACCACAATATCTGTTTAAATTCTCACACTGGTTTTTCAGTTGATTCTTTTTGATTTTCTAGGTGCACAATTAGACAATCTTCAAATAATGATAGTTTTATCTCCTCTTTCCAATTTTGTGACTTTAGTTTTCTTTATTTTTTCCTGCTATCAAATTACATAGACTAGTACCTTAAGTAGGTACATCAAGTAAGCACGTTATTTTATGTGAAATGATGAAGAGCTAGTTGGCATCCTTATATTGCGCTAGTTTTGATCAGAATGCTTCTGGAGTTTCCTCATTAAGCATTTCAAGCTGAGATACATTTATGCTATTACATTAAGGAAGTATTTTTTTGAATCCTATATTACCATGTATTTTTTTGATTCAAGAATAGTTGCTGTCTGGTTAAAGGGAATATGACATACCTTAAGGGACTGATGAGAATCCAAGCTCTCCTTGCTGGGCCACAAATCATAATTGAGAGTTATGCCTTGGGAAGGTAATATAGATTACTTTCCTTATAACTATGATTTTACATTTGTTGAAGCTTATTTAATCTTTAACTGCCCATCCACTTAGCCTCATAAGACCTTTCTTTTTTATAATAATTATTGTTTTAAAATTTAGACATTGTACTGTTTATTTTTATAACATAATAAGTTGCATTGTTTAATTTACAATGGGTTATATTCTGTTAAGATATAATGAGAAAATAGTGGTGGTTAATAAAGAAGATGTGATAGATGTTGTCATTCAGTGTGCCATTTAAGATTAATGTGCATCACCATATGAATTATAGATATGCAATTCCAATGTATAATTTCAGTTGTGTTGTATATTCTGGGTTGTAATCATCACATAACTCAGTGTATCTATATATATTTATAAGTTTATATGCAAAAATATAAACTTGCAAAAGCAAAAACCAAACAATAAAAAAATTTTTAAAAGAATAGTTGCTGAATTTTGACAACTGTCTCTTCAGCATTTATGGAGATAATCTTATTAGTTTTCTTTGTTAATTATTAATATTATTTCAGGATGAATTATATTAAAAGATTTCTTACTATTGAACCATTCTTGAATTTTTGAATCAATCTTACTTTGTCATGATAAATTATTCTTTCAATGTGTTGCTAGATTCTATTTGCTAATATATAATTTGGGGATTTGTAGCAACGTAAGTGAGATGGGTCTATAGTTTTTGTTTTGTCTGTAGGCATATGTGTGCTTCCTTTATAATTTTTTATAATGTTTCTAATCATTAGTTTCTGCCTTTAACTTCACCTAGTCCTTCATTAAGCTTTCCTATAGTGCCCTTTTTCTAAATTTTGGGGTCAAATGTCTATTCATTGGTTGTCTTTTATCATTTTTATTGCTATAAACATTTAAAGATATGAATTTTCCTCTGAGTACTGCCTTAGCTGCATAACTTTTTATTTAGTCCTTAAAATATTTTTATTCCCTAGGAAACTTGCAATTTTTGTTTTGCATTATGATCAGAAAATATTGTCTATAGTGTTCATTTTTGGAGCTTTATTAAAATTTCTTTATAGTCAATTTCTGTGTTACACAAGCATTTGAAAAGAATAAATGTTCTCCATTTTTGGGGCAGAGTATTAAAAATATATCAATCAGATCTATCTCATTAATTGTGTTATTTAGAACTTCCATATTATATTTTTTGGTCCACTGGGTCTAACATGGTGAGTTCGTCTTTCCCAGTAATAGCATTTCTATTTCTCTAGTTTTTATGTCTGTTGTTCTACGGTATTTGATAAATAAATATTTATAAATATTATATCTTCATTGTAAACTCCATCATTTTAGTTTATTATTTTCCTAACCTAAGCTTATCTAGGTTTCAGCCACCATTTTAGTGTCATAAAATGTTTTACTTTGTCTTTTTAAATGCTTTTTGGCAGTAACTTTACCTTGTTTCTTATTTAAAATTACAATTCCTGCTTTCTTTTTGTTTGCATTTTTTTGGCTTTTCTTTGCCCTTTCTTTTTCCTCTGTGAATGATCTTGTTGAAAGTATGCTCTTTGTAACAGAACATAGAATAAGGCTTTACTTTTTGGTATTCAATTTGAAATTCTTTGTAAAAAGGAGAATTAAGTGAGACTCTGTTTCTACAAAATAAAAAATAAAATAATTAGGCATGGTGGTGTGCACCTATGCTACTCAGCTGGGTGCACCCACCTGAGTGCACCCAGCTACTCAGGAGGGTGAGGTGAAAAGATCGCTTGAGCCCTGGGAAGTCAAGGCTGCAGTGAGCTGTGATCTCACCACTGCACTCCAGCCTGGGCGACACAGCGAGACTGTCACAAAACAAAACAAGAAGAATTAAACCCATCAAAAAATTTTAATCTTTTTGGTCTATGTGGTATTTTTTTTGGAATAAATCTTTCAGTATATGGGCTATTTTTGTTTTGTTTTGTTTTTTGCTTTTTTTCCTCTCTGTAATTCTTTCGATGTTTAGGAAGGTATGGATTTTTGTTCTGATAGTTTTAATTTCTATGATACTCTTAATTCTTTATTTCTTTGAGCAGTATCTATTTAACAATATATAATGAGCTATGATAAGATTAAAATTCTCTCTCTCTCCCTCCGTTTTTCCATCCCACACCTAACTTTAGACAACAATGCCATCTTTTTTAGTGTTTAACATTGTGCCGTGAAATAATAAACTTTATAGAATTTAAATGATATCTTTTTTTTTTTTTTTTTTTTTTTGAGACGGAGACTCGCTCTGTCACCCGGGCTGGAGTGCAGTGGCCGGATCTCAGCTCACTGCAAGCTCCGCCTCCCGGGTTTATGCTGCCTCAGCCTCCGGAGTAGCTGGGACTACAGGCGCCCGCCTAATTTTTTCTATTTTTTTTGGAGAGATGGGGTTTCACCGTGTTAGCCAGGATGGTCTCGATCTGCTGACCTCATGATCTGCCCATCTCGGCCTCCCAAAGTGCTGGGATTATAGGCTTGAGCCACTGCGCCCGGCCTAAATGATATCTTTTGACACTTAGCTACTTCAGATGTGACAATCAACAACTTATCTTGCTCCTACCTTCTTTTCCTCTTTTACTTTTCCATATTTTAGATACCTTACCTCTCTGCATTGTCTAAGTAATAGTTACATTCTATTGTGTTCCCATAATCCACATTTGTTTGGTCTTAATTTTATACTGAAATACATTCATCACTCACCTACAGTTCTTTTGCTGTTGTTCTCCAGGCATCTCTTGTTGAGCTAAAATTTGTGTTTTTATAGCCTTTGCAAGAAGATCTCATGTATAGAGCATTATCTGAGATTTTCCTTGTTACCACTATTTGTTTGAAGCCTTTACAGTAGAAAGTTAGTTTGATTGGATATAAAATACTTACGTCACACTTTTTTTTCCCTTAAGAATACTGTAGGAATTACTCCATTATCTTTTGGCCTTCAATGTTGTTATGCAGACTTCTGAAAGCCAGCCTGATCTTCCACTTATAAGCAACTTGGTACTTTTGCTAAGCTATTCAAAGGATTCTTTCTTTATCTTTAAATTCCAATTTCTTTCTCAAGGCTAACCATTCAGGATAAGCTTTCCCTAATACACAGCATGTCATTTCTCTATGTAGAGTCATGTTTTCTTATATTTCCATGAAATTTTCTTGAGTTATATCTTCAAATATTTTCTATATTCTCATTATCTTGGTTTCCTTCTTTGAAGACAACCATGCATATATCAAATGGCTTTGGCCTGTCCTCAATGTCTCATTTTCTAGCTATTATTTTAACTCTTCCGTTATTTCCATTTTATTTTGTTTGCTTTTATAGTTTCTATTCTCTACTTCCCTTAGTTGTTTTTTTTTTTTTTCTGGTAGTTATTCTCCATTTCATCCTTTCCAATTTTATCTTTATTTCTTTGCTGATTTCATCAGTTTTGTGTAATTCTTCCCAGATTCCACCAGCTTCTGTGTCATCCCCTCCTGTGCTGTCATCTTTGAGTTCCTGCATTTCTGTGTTGTGATCTTTCATCAGTGAGGAGGATTGCTTCTTATGCTCTTAAAGTTGGTGAAATCAATGGTTACAATTTTTGTCTGCTCCATAGTAACATTTTTTTTCTGATGAGTGTTCTTTGTTCTTTGGTAAGTGTTGCTATTCTTTTTATTTTATTTATTTTTTATTTTTTTAATTATACTTTAAGTTCTAGGGTACATGTGCATAACATGCAGGTTTGTTACATATGTATACTTGTGCCATGTTGGTGTGCTGCACCCATCAACTCGTCAGCACCCATCAACTCGTCAGCAGCTATTCTTTTCACATTAAAAATATTTACTGTACTGATGCTGGGCCAGTTGTTTCTCTTCTTCCTCCTCTTCCTTTTTCTCCTCTTTTTTTCCTCATCTTCCTCCTCTTTCTTCTTTTCCTCCTTCCTCTTCCTCCCCTTCCCTGTTCTCACTCATTATTGAACTTCTTGATTTCCTAGGTTACTAACTTTGCAGGAGCTTTAAGTATGTGCATATGGATAGGACACAGTACAGGGGAACAAGCTGAGCTAGCCTTCCTTCATAACCCACAGACTTCCTCCTTTTCTGCTGTCATGACAGTCTCTTCAATGATTCTCCCACCTCAGCCTCCTAAGTAGCTGGGACTACAGGCGTACACAACCCCGGCTAATTTTTGTATTTTTTTGGAGACAGGGTTTCACCGTGTTGCCCAGGCTGTTCTCCAACTTCTGGGCTCAAGCAATCCTCCCACCTTGGCCCCCTAAATTGCTGGAACTACAAACATGAGCCAGTACACCTGGCCAAAATTCAGCATTTAAAAAATAGTTGTTATCAGTGAAAACAACTCAATGAAGGGAAGGCTGCAAATGCATGCATTGTAAGGAGGTCAGGAGCCACTGCCTGGGCCATACCACCTGGTTTGGGCCTGCTAATGTGGTCATGTTTCTCAGTTTAAGAGACATGTATCACTTCCTGCTGATGGGACATCCACTCCAGCCCTAAAGAGTGACCTCTTCCCCTGCCTTGCTCTTTAGCTTCCATAGGTCTTCCTTTCCTACCAGGTTATGATTTTAGAAACAGGTGATCACATGCAAACCATCCTTTTGAAACATCTGCATTGTTTGAATGTTTCACATATTAATACCTCCTGACATACCATCTTCCACCCTACATGCTTTTTGTAAAGATTCCTCTGACAGCTTCAAAAACAGCGTTTGATGTGGCATTGTTATAGTGTCTTCCTTTTCCCTGCTTCTCCTCTTCCTTCAACCGGCATCCTCCCACAGGGATGTAACTGAGGATTCTCTTCAAAGAAACAGTTTCCCAGGTTCTCTTTTTCTTGGCAAATCAAGTGCTTTTGTAAAGGGTCTGTGTCTAGGGTAAGCCATAGCCTAGGAAGAATGGGAAGAGGCAGGACCTGAGCAGAAAAGAATTCCAATCTGCTAACCTCCCACTCTTCACCCCTTCATGCAGTTGATGCTTATTGAGCTTCCACAACATTTAAGGCTTTGCTAACCCATTATGGTCATGTGATGAAGAAGGTGGACACATCCCATCCAGTGGGGGAGACAGTGTAAACAAATAACAAATAAATCAGTAGTGATAACTGTAAGGAAGAAAAACGAAGTAAGGTAACAGTTCAGAGGAGTGTGTGTGTGTGTGCTTCTTTTTCACCTGGGGTGTTCAGGAAAGTTTTCCCCACACAGGGGACTTCTGAGCAGGAATCTGAACTCAGTGAGAAACAATGTGGAGGAAGAGCAATCCGGGCAGAGGGCACAACACAAGCAAAGACCCGAGGTGGGAACAAGCTTGGCTTGTTCTGGAAACTCCAAGGAGAAGGAGGCTGGAGCATAGCAGGCAAGTGAGAGAGGGAGGGACAGGGAAGCTGCAGGGGTAGCCAAGGATCTTGGGTGCTCTGGTAAGGAGTCTGCATTTGAATTTGAAACAGAAGCCATTGGAGGATTTTGAGCAGGGAATTCTCAGGATCTGATTTTAGTTTTTGAAAAGATGGCTCTGGTTACTGCGGGAAGAAAGATGTATTTGAAGGGGAAAAAGGAGGAGGGATGACCCAGTAGGAGTCAGTCACACAAGTATAGGGATAAAATGATAAAGGTCTGGGCCAGGCCACAGTGGTAGGGGTATGGAGGGAAGGGTTCCCTGTGGCTTTGGCACGCCCAGGCAGAGTGAGAGCCAGAGCGGTAACTGGGTGCTGAAACGCTTTCTGTGTTTGCAGGATGAAGGCAATAAATAATACCTTTTGAATACTTAGCTGCATTATCCCATTTCATCCTCCTTAGGTTCGTGTGGTGTCAGTTCCTTGTTATCTATCCTTTGCAGTTGAGAAAAGGGTGTTCAGAGAAGTTAGTTAACTTCACCAACATCACACAGGTAGGATGAAGGTAAGCCACAATTTGAACTTAGATTTGTGTGACCCCAGTCCATACTTCTGTAGGCTCTACACCTGTAAGAGAAAGCTTGTGCTTACAAAAAGTCCTCCATGGCTATGGGCATGAGAATCCTCCTAGAAGCTGATTAGAAATGTAGATGTCCCTCTGCCTCATGCCCCAACTTGGACTTCCTGAATCAGGACCTCTCAGGGTTTGAGAAACACTTCTGTAGGGGATCAAGGATTTTAAATGTCCTTCACATTTCACTCTAATGTCCACTCCCTCCACTCTAGCCCACGCCCCACTAGCTAAACTGTTACAAACACTATGAAAAGCTGTATTCTTATTGCTTTGAATAAGTAATATATTCACATAGCTCAAAAAATCAAAATGAGGCCGGGCATGGTGGTTCATGCCTGTAATCCCAGCACTTTGGGAGGCCGAGGCGGGCAGATCACAAGGTCAGGAGTTCGAGGTCAGCCTGACCAACATGGTGAAACCCCCTCTCTACTAAAAATAGAAAAATTAGTCAGGCGTGGTGGCTCGCGCCTATAATCCCAGTTACTCAGGAGGCTGAGGCAGGAGAATCGCTTGAACCCAGGAGGCGGAAGGTTGCAGTGAGCTGAGATCACACCACTGCACTCCAGCCTGGTTGACACAGCAAGACTGCATCTGAAAAAAACAAAACAAAACAAAACAAAAAAAATTACAATGATATACATTGTAAACTGTCACTCTTACTCCTGTCTCTATCTCCTTTGTTCTCTCAATCTCTCAACATGGAATAACTATTAGCAGTTTCTTGTATATCTTCCATTGTTTCTTTAAGCAAATACAAAAATGTCTTCTTATTTTTTCCCCTTCTGACAAAAAAGTAGCATGCCATATACACTGTTATGTACTCTGCTTCTAAAACAATTAATATATCCTAGTGATGTTTTCATCTCTGTATGTAGAAAGCCTCCTCACTTTTCAAAAACAGCTGCATAATATTGTATTGTGTAGATGTATCAGTTTCTTTAACCAATCATATACTGATAGTCAGCTGGGTTGTTTCCAGTCTTCTGCTCTTGAGGATAGTGCAGTGATGAGTAACTGTATATGCATGTCATTCAGTAACTGGTATCACCCAGATCTCACCTTGAATTGTAATAATCTCCATGTGTCAAGGGAGGGACCAGATGGAGGTAATCAGATCATGGGGGCAGTTTCCCCCATGCTGTTCTCATGATAATGAGTCTCACAAGATCTGCTGGTTTTGTAAGTATCTGGCATTTCCCCTGCTTGCACTCATTCTCTCTCCTACCACCCTGTGAAGAAATGACTTCTGCTGTGATTGTAAGTTCCCTGAGGCCTTCCTAGTCATGTGGAACTGTAAGTCAATTAAACCTCTTTTCTTTATAAATTACCCAGTCTTGGGTATTTCTTCATAGCAGTGTGAAAACAGACTAATACAGTAAATTGGTACCAGGAGTGGGGTGCTACTATAAGGATACCCAAAAATGTGAAAGTAACTTTGGAACAGGCAGAGGTTGGAACAGTTCAGAGGGCTCATAAGAAGACAGGAAAATGTAGGAAAGTTTGGAACTGCCTAGAGACTTGTTGAATGGTTTTGACCAAAATTTTGATAATGATATGGACAATGAAGTCTAGGCTGAGGTGGTCTCAGATGGAGATGAGGAACTTGTTTGGAACTGGATTAAAGGTCACCCTTGCTATGCTTTTGCAAAGAGACTGGCAGCATTGTGCCCCCAACCTAGATCTCTATTGAACTTTGAACTTGAGAGACATGATTGAGGGTATCTGGCAGAATAAATTTCTAAGTGACAAAGCATTTAAGAGGAAGCAGAGCATAAAGTTTGGAAAATTTGCAGCCTGACAATGTGATAGAAAAAAAACCCCCAATTTTCTGAGGACAAATTCAAGTCAGCTGCAGAAATTTGTATAAGTAACAAAGAGCTGAATGTTGATAGCCAAGACAATGGGGAAATATCTCCAGGGCATGTCACAGACCTTCACAGCAGCCCCTCTCATCACAGTCCCAGAGGCCAAGGAGGGAAAAATTGTTTTGTGGGCCAGGCCCAGAGACTCCCTGCTCTATGCAATCTCAGGACATAATGCCCTGTGTCCCAGCTGCTTCAGCTCCAGCCATGGCTAAAAAGGGCCAACATACAGCTTAGGGCCGTTGCTTCAGAGGGTTCAAGCCCCAACCCTTGCTGCAGAGGGTTCAAGCAGTTTACATGTGGTGTTCGGTCTGTGGGTCCACAGGAGTCAATAATTGAAATTTGGGAACCTCTGCCTAGATTTCAGAGGATGTATGGAAATACCTGGATGTCCAGGCAGAAGTTTGCTGCAGGGGCAGAGCCCTCATACAGAACCTCTGCTAGGGCAGTGTGGTAGAGAAATGTAGGATGGGAGTCCCCACACAGAGTCCCCACTGGGGCACTGCCTAGTGGAGTTGTCAGAAGAGGGCCACTGTCCTCCAGACTGCAGAATGGTAGATCCACTGACAGCTTGCACTGCGCACCTTGAAAAGCTGCAGACATTCAATGGCAGCCCATGAAAGCAGACAGGAGCAGGGTTATACCCTGCAAAACCACAGGGGTTGAGCTGCTCATGGCTGTGGGATCCCCACCTCTTGCATTAGCAAGATCTGGTTGTAAGATATGGAGTCAAAGGAGATCATTTTGGAACTTTAAAGTTTAATGACTACTCTACTGGATTTCAAACTTGCATGGGGCCTGTTACCCCTTTATTTTGGGCAAGTTCTCTCATTTGGAATTCATGTATTTACTCAATGCCTGTACCCCTACTGTATCTAGGAAGTAACTAACTTGCTTTTGATTTTACAGGTTCATAGGCAGAAGGGACTTACTTTGTCTCAGATGAGACTTTGGACTTGAACTTTTGGGTTCATGCTGGAATGAATTAAGACTTTGGGGGAATGTTGGAAAGCCATGACTGCATTTTGAAATGTGAAGACATGTGATTTTGGAGGGGCCAGGGGCAGAATGATATTGTTTGGCTCTTATGTCCCCACTCAAATCTCACTTTGAATTGTAATAATCCCCACCTGTCAAGGACAGGACCAGGTGGAGGTAATTAGATTATGGGGGTGGTTCCCCCATGCTGTTCTCGTAATAATGAGTGAGTCCCACAAGATCTGGCAATTCACCTGCTTGCACACATTCTCTCTCCTGATGCCCTGTGAAGAGGTACCTTTTGCTATGATTGTAAGTTTCCTGAGGTCTCCCCAGCCATGTGGAACTGTGAGTCAATTAAACCTCTTTTCTTTACAAATTAACCAGTCTTGGGTATTTCTTCATAGTAGTGTGAGAACAGACTAATACAGTAACTGTAAGATAAATTTCCAGAAGAGGAATTGCTGGGTTAAATGTGAAAGCATTTGCCATTTTCCTCCTTTTGAGTGAACCATTTTGCTTCCTCATCAGCAACATCTCAGCCTTTTAGCTGGTATTCCTTTCACAGTAGATATTTACCCAGATAGACCCAACACCCCCTTTACTATCCTGACATGAAATTCTGAGACAATATAACCTAATTAAAGTCAGAGTTTTAAAAAGACAATATGATGCCTTATTTGGTAATAGCAAAGAGAAGTAAAATAAAAGTAATTTATAATAAAATAAGGAGTATTTATGTGAAATGCTTGCACAAGATTTAGCTACAAGATCTAATGACGTTATTAGCTGTTTGTGCTTGTGTGCAGACTAAGTGTGAATGCCACACCCCAAATGCAGACTGATTCAGGTGTGTGTGTTGGTAACTCAGGATCTGTGAGCACAGTTGCTGTTGGAGATTTTCCAAAATGAGAAATGGCAACAACAATAAATCAAACAAACCTCAAGCAACCAAACAACTTCTTGGTAAGGTTCTGAACAAAAGAGAAGACAACCATGCCTCTATTTATAATGTAATTGCATTCCTGGAAAATTTATTAAAGCCATGCAAAAACTCCTCTTATGTACAAAATAGCTTTTAGTGCTAGATTCAGATGGTTATAAATGGGGTTTTTCTCTTACCTGAATGTTCAGTGGGGTACTTGAAAGTCCCTGTATGGGTCTGTTCTGCCCCTATCCACTAAATGCCAGTAGCACCCCAAGTCATTATGACAAACAGAGAAAATCCCAACTAGCCCAGGCATAGTGGCTCACACCTGTAATCCCCGCACTTTGGGAGGCTGAGGTAGGCACATCACTTGAAGTCAGGAGTTCAACAACAGCCTGGCCAACATGGTGAAACCCTATTTCTACTAAAAGTACAAAAATTAGCCAGGCATGGTGGCAGGCCCCTGTAATCCCAGCTACTTGGGAGGCTGAGGCATGAGAGTCACTTGAACCTAAGAGGTGGAGGTTGCAGTGAGCTGAGATTGTGCCACTGCACTTCAGCCTGGGCAACAAAGCAAGACTCTATCTCCAAAAAAAAAAAAAAAAAAAGTCCCAGCTGTTCAAAATGCCCCCAAGGGCAATGCCCTCTTGCGCACCGAGAACCACTGCTCTAGGGGCTCCTCCAGAATCCCTTTCATATGCCAGGATTAAGTGAATGCCTCTAGAACATTCACTTCTGTGTCATCATCTTTCACTTCTGTTCAAACACCTCCAGCAGCTCCTCATTGTTGCAGGACAAAGTGCGACATCCTCGGCTAGGTGGGACGGAGTGCATAGGTCTACCAATGAAAGTTTTATTTCTCTGGATTCCATGCTTCAACTAAGAGTTGGGTGTTGAAATGTAAGCTTTTGGGTGAAAATGGCAAGTAGCACCCAATGCCCTGGTACCGCATATGGCTTACTGGAAGGTGCTCCTAGTTCCTTATTCTCATGTAGCTGCAGGAACTCCCTGGTTCAAAGTGAGGAGATTCTCTTTAAGGGGTGTCTGTCTTTGGACAAGTGGCTAAATCCTTCTGGGCCTCAGTTTTCCTCTCCGTTAAAATAAGACTGCAAGACTAGATCGCTTACAGATCCCTTTCAGCACTGATTTTTGTGATTCTGGAAAGAATATTACAGTGTGTAAGTGGTAAGACCCCAAATCTTTGGACACTTTGAGTTCTGAGTGTATTAGTATTAGATAAATATTTTTTATTTTTGATATACTAGGAAATGGTTAGCAGGATCCATCTTAAACGTAATGTGCATAATGTTCTCCCTAAGATAGCCTGTGTTACAAATGCTCAAAACACTGTCCTCCCGGGACTGGGACTTCCTGTGCCTGGCCTCTCATGCCTACTCTCTAGTTGCCCTGAAACAACGGCGAAATTCACCTGTGTCAGGTTGGCAATGCACAGTGACTTTATTATGAAATGTCTTCATGACCTTGGTGCCCAAGTGGTCTTCAGTATATAGTCCAGCAGTCAAGCGGTTGCTTAAATATGACTAAGCTGTATGATTTTGCCATGCCTCGATGTTCTCATCAGTTAATAGGCATAACAATAGTATGGGTGTCACAGGTACTTTTTCTTCATACACAGTATTTTTTTCCCCTTGTCAAAGTGTATAATTGTACACTTACCATTATGGTTTTTGTAGTAAAGCCTGTCCTCCTTGTAGTGTATAAACTCGGTGAGGGCAGGTCACCTGATTTGTTCACTACTGGCTTCCCAGCATGTCCTACTGTACCTAGCAATAGAAGCTGATTGACAGTTATTGACTGCATGAATGAGTGAAGGCATGAAGGGCTGTCATCATATAGAAAACACGTAGGCAACGGATGGTCTTACTAAGAGCATGCACTCACTCTTAGTTCATTCACTATGCTTTCATTTAGGAAGAACGATCCCGCTTTCTGACAGGAAAACACTTTTTCTCCTAACCCCCAATTTGAGGGTCCAACTCCTGGGACCCCTTGCCTCGGGGGTCAGGCCGCGCTTGGCTCGGTTTGGAAACGGTTGGCATGCTTCCTCAGGTGGAGGGTATGCACAGAAGCGGAGAGTTCATTATAACCGGTTAGTCATCCAGAGCGGCTGTAGACACTGCCGTGGGCGGGGCGCACCTGGCGCTCCTGGAGTGGGGCCTGTTCCCTGCGTCGCCCCCCAATGTGGGAGCGAGACCTGCTAGAGCCCAGGGGAGGTCGAGTCTGCCCGCACTCGGGAAAAGCACCAAGAGCCTCTCGGTAACAGTCCTTCTCCCTTGCTGCCAACTCTGAGATCAAACCCAACATCTGCAGGGGTAACTTTTTCCAGGGAGAACTGGAAAGGAGAGCCGGCCTGGATCCTAGCCGGACACCACCTGGCGGAAGCTGGAGCCCGCCCTTACTCACTTCCCTGCAACCTGAGGGTGCTGAGGCCGAGGGCGGGTGACGGGGCAGAAAGCAAAGCCTCGGCTGCAGAAAGGCATGCAAATAAGAACCCAGGCGTCTGATGCGCTGGGAGCCCCGGCGACGTTAGGAGCGCGCTCCTTGCTAGGGTCACCCGAGTTGCGCTTGGCCCGGCAAGGATGACTCAGCCTCACTCAGGTCGGTCTTTACCGCCAGCCCGCGCGAGGGCTCCACAAAGTTCCCAATCACACCCCAGACCACGCACGGGGGAGAGGGGTTTGGCAAGCTAGGTCCCGGGGTGGGGGCAGCGGCGAGAGAGGCGGGGGAAAGCCTGGTTCTCCGGACGCGCAGGGGTTTCCCCGGCTTCCTTTCTCCTCGCCCCTGCCTCTGCGGGCGGCGAGAAGGCGCCTCCTCCGGCGCTCACTGCCTCCTGCCCAGTGCGGTGGGCGCCGGAGTGGGGAGCAGGCAATCCCCCAGGCTCGGAGAAATCTTTTATCCCGAAATTCAGGGTGTCCCCCGGTCAGGATTAACTCGGCGTCGCGATGGCTTCCTCCCAGCCCTGACATCCCGGTCCCGCCAGTCGCCGCAGCCAGGCAGACTCCCAGGGCAGCAGCTGCTAGTGAGCTCCGGGGCCTGGGTCGGGCACGCAGGGGGGCGGCTGCGCTGCGGCCAGGTGCCGGGAGCCCCACGCTGGTAGCACCGCCCTCCGCACCTTCCTCTGTTCCGCGCCGGGGCCGAAGGAGCCCTAGCCAGAGCCCCAAGCTCCCACCCAGTCCCATCCTCGGCCCGCTCCGCCCCAAGTGCGATCCCGCCTTCCGCCGCGAGCCCGTGCTCCTTCCTCAGATTTCTGCTTTTTCCCCAGGTCCCTCCCCGCAGGAAAATCGCGCGGGCGGGCGGAGGGCGCGCCCCCTCTAGGCTCCGCTTCCCCCGACCCCGCCCGGCCCAGGGGCGGACTGGGCGCGCAACGCCCGCTCGTAGCAGCCGCCCGCAAAGTGCGGAGCGCCGCGCCTTGCCCTTGGCCTCCCTCCCGCGCCCCCAACCCCCACCCCGGCTAGGGTCGCCCCGGCCCGGGGCCAGCCCGAGAGTCGCGCCCGCGGTGGCGGGCTGCGGAGTTGTAAAGAACTCAGCGGCCGCAGTGGCCCGGGCGGGGCAGGGCGCGCTCACCGCGGCCAAGGACACCGGAGTTTGCAAGTCCCCGCCCGCGCGGCGCCTCCCGCCCCGCCGCCCTCCCGCCGCGGCCCGCCGGACTCCCCGGGGCCGCTGAGGCGGGGCCGGGCGGCCGCCGCTGCTAGAGGCGCGTCTCGCTGCCTCCTCCCCCGCCCGCCTCCCTCCCCTCCTCTCCGCCCTCCCTCCTCCTCTCCGCCCTCCCCGCCCCCCCACCCGCTCCTTTTTCTGCTCCCCAAGTGAGCCCGGCGCGCGAGAGGCAGGCGGGGCGGCGCGGCGCGGCGCGGAGCGGAGCAGGCAGCCCCGCGCGCTCGCCCACCGCCCGCTCCGCGCAGCTCCCCGCGGCCGCTCTCGTCGCCGCCGCAGCGGGCGCGTCGGAGGGAGCCCAGCATGGCCGGGCCGGGCTCGCCGCGCCGCGCGTCCCGGGGGGCCTCGGCGCTTCTCGCCGCCGCGCTTCTCTACGCCGCGCTGGGGGACGTGGTGCGCTCGGAGCAGCAGATACCGCTCTCCGTGTAAGTGCCGGCTCCTGCGCCGCCCGGGGAGGGGACCCTTCCGCCTGCGACCCACTGTGCCCAAGTTTGGGCGCCCGCAGGTGCGGCTGGGCAGGACCCGCCGCGGGCGTCGGCCTCGCCGCTCGCACCTGCCTTTCGGGACCCGCGTCGGGCGGCGAGGCCGGGTGGGATGCTCTGGCCCCTGCCCGCAGGTTGGCGAGTGAGATCTGGAGATGCTCACCTCAAGTGACGGCACCAACTTTGGAGCCTGGTTACCGAATCCAACTTCCATGGGCCGCTGAATTTCCCCCCTTTGCTCTCCTGCCGCCCCACTTCTTTTATGGGAGGGGGGATGGGTGGATTTCTTCTGACTGCTATTTGCCAGGTGATGCCCAGTTTAGGGAGTCGAGTCCTCGGGCAATGATTCAAATGAAACTCAGTGGTCTTTTTAGAGAGCCTGGGAGACTTTGTGCATTCTTAACTCCGCGACCCCCCTTGGGCCCCCTCCCGCGCTGCGCTTTGCAGTTTGGTGCTGGCAGTTTCTACCAAGGCGCTTTTTTATCTTTTCTTCTTTTAAAAAATGTTACATCGCCCTGCTCCTTCAGCCATAGCCCCATGTGTGCGTGTGCGTGTGCGTGCGTGTTGACTGTGACACGGGTGTTACATTTCTTCCTGTGCCCCTTCTCCCTGTAGAGTGAAGCTCTGGGCCTCGGCTTTTGGTGGGGAGATAAAATCCATTGCTGCTAAGTACTCCGGTTCCCAGCTTCTGCAAAAGGTAAGGTTTCTGTGGTGGCAGGAAGCGATGATTTTTCCGGCACAGAAAATGGAGGCAGATTTAGTTTTCCAAACAAACGTGAGCCCCGAGCAGCATCAGTTATCAGAGGAGTCTCTGATCCCCGGGTTTCTTGGCATTGTACTGTACAGTGATTTCTTCCTACCAACCGGTTATTTTTAGATGACACTTGATTCTAAACACAAAGAAAAGCAGGATACTCACTCGCACTGTCCTGGCTGGGGCTCGGAAACTGAGTGTTTTTGCATGGCTCTCGTCTCCGTGTCGGTATTGCTGTTTCAGTGCCAGAGCAGATGCTCCTCGGGCCAAAAAATGCTAACTTCATCCAAGGGGCAGACTCAGTGCCTATTTTGTGATGCCTTTCACCTTGCATTGGAGGCGTGGGGTTCAGTGTATCAGAGAAAGACGCTGCACTATTGTTTGTCATCCCTGCAGTTGTACAATCCCATTATTCCCCAATCATCTAGACCCAGGGCTGGGATGCATTACATCATTACAGATAAGGAGAATGAATGTGGTTATCTTTCCACTCAGCTGCACTGCCGGGTAATAACCTATGAGAGTAGTCCACAAACTTAAGAAATGGGTCTGCATCCATGTAATTCTGGAGAGTAATGAGAATGGAGAATTGATTATTAGGTTCTTATCAGAAGCTGCATCAATTTTAATTCAAACAGGCAGCATTTTAAGCATAAGCTTAAAATTACATTGTGAGATATATGGTCCTTCGTTCTCCCCTTCAGAAAAAAAAAAAAAAAAAAAAAAGGGGCCGGGGAGGAGAGATTAGAGGAGTTCAAAGAATTTCAAGTTTGCAGATCAACAGGATTAATCAAAATATTCTCTTGATGATAGAAAATAAAATTGGCCTTTAGGGAATAATTCTCTGAAAATGGGTACAAATAGCTTAAATTGTTAACTTTTAAACATTTTAAAAT
Organism: Papio anubis; assembly: GCF_008728515.1. Taxonomy (NCBI): domain Eukaryota; kingdom Metazoa; phylum Chordata; class Mammalia; order Primates; family Cercopithecidae; genus Papio; species Papio anubis. The sequence goes on along the minus strand of NC_044977.1, from coordinate 86,397,158 downwards.
ATGATTTTTGGGCCAATGTACCATATGTGTTATGCATGCTGCCTGGTAACCAAGTACGTATTTTATTTATGGCATTCCCCTTCAGAGAGTAGCATTTTTGGGGACAGCGTATGAAACAGTTTGCCACATGAAATCCAAATATCGTAATAAAGCGTTGGCCCACCATGGAATGACAAAAGTTTTTCTGGTTTAAAAATCACCAATAGCCTTATTCATTGAAACCTTATTCATTGAAAGATTGTTTGCTCAACTCTGTTGTTTGGGAAGGTGTTCTTGAATTATAGGCAGTTGGTAAACAGTTGAGGCTATGAAATGCCCTTCTGGAAGATGAGAATTTACATACCTGTGGCCCATCTCAGCACTTACAGGAATTGCATAGGAATTGCCTCTTTCCCTAGTACCCTTTTAATCTGGACAAGTCTGTCTTCTGTTTTGGCATTTTGCCCACTTGTCAGATGTTTGATGTGATGAATTCTGGACTGTAGCATTGCCTGTATATTTTTCTTATGCTTTTAAAGAAGATAACATTTTGTATAACTTTAAAGAAATATTTCTCATCTGCATGTTGTAGTTGTAGCAATTCTAAAAGAATCCCTTCAGAGCCTGTTAATATTTTTGGTTTGTGCTTTCGTATCTTTTATCTCAAATTTTCTAGGAACACACAAAATATGTTTTTTTCTTTCTCTTTGAAGTTACACACACACACACACACACACACACACACACACACACACACTGCACAAAACTCCATCAACCCTATTATTTGGTACTGTATAACAGCAAATTGGAAAAAGCTGAAATGCTTCTCTTACCTTCTCATCAGCATCCTTTCTGATATTGAATTCACTAGCCTTGCTTTGCTTTTGTCATGTTTGCAGCTTGACAATTGTGTAATTATTTCCAGCTGTTTATGGCTTTGTTATCATTTCTTGCTGCTGCCTGGCATTTTGTAATCTGATGCGAGGGAAAGGTGAGGTGTTGCTTGGCATTGCGTTCCGGGGTGGGTGTCTACCCTAGTCCTTGGTTTGGAATCTGCTCTGGGGGTCCTGAAATACTCACGGCTTTGGGTTACTTGGCAGGGACTTTCCATAAGTGATGGGGGAGCATGGTAGACACCTCGGGGAGCATTTTTCAGCTATCTTTGGGCTGTTTTGGTCCACTATCCCCCGCAAATGTTTCTGTATTTTTAAAATTAGCAAAGAACATTGGTTTAGAGAGTTCAGAGTATGAATGGGAATAGATCTGAGTGCTCAGAGTGTAGGAGACATAACATCGTTTGGAAAAACAAGGGGATAATTGCTTCTCTTTTGCTAATTCTCAAGTTTCTGGCCATTTGCATGAGGAATTACTCCTCAAAGTCAGAACTCGGTGCACGCTGCCATCATATCACTGTGTCCTTAACAATTAAGATGCTTTCAAAATGAGTTAGAAAATTTGGCTGGAAAATACATTAACACTGTATTAAGGGGACTCAAAGATGGCAATACTATGTTGTATAATAGAGTGTAATTGCTCTTTTAAGGCATGGATGTTTAAACTTGATTTTCAGTTAAGTAAGGTGTACTGTATACCACCATATAATTTTATGTATTTTGTGTAGTTTCACTAACTGACACTTCATGTTGTGAATCAATGTATGTTAGTTTTTAGAATGGAAGTTTAGTCATTTTTGCACTAAGGCATACACTTTACAAAATAGTTATTGTGAATATAAGTTAAATAATAATTGGCCATGCATCTATTTTAAGGTGTTCAGAGACTGGGAAAACTGCCATTTTGGTAACATGTTTTTATTAGGTGATCTAAGTTGAGGTAGCAGTATTGTTACTGACTTCATCAATGTAAACACAAACATTTAGCAATGTACCTTGTCATGGCTTCAGAAATAAGAGTATTTTATCAGTTGTTTCTGTATTTAATACCATGGCTTTTGCCACTTTAGTCTATTATAATATATTAGGTATTCAATGCCAGATATCCCCTATATTTTTTTCTTCTGTCTTTACTGAGCACAGGAGTAGCAACCTGTTAGGTCCTTAGAAATAGGATAGTTTTGATTTTATAAAACGCAGTAAGCCATCTTTTAGGAAATTTGTTTTCAGTACAGAGTGGAAGACTGTGGGACTTGTCTATGGGTGCTGGAGTTCATCTTCAGGGGTTTTAGATGGTGTGAGAGAATAGCAGGCCCCTGGAGGACCGTGCTGGTGTGCTGCTGTGTGCCTGCGTGCTGCCTTGCTAAGCTGGCAGATACTGCAGGGGTTTCCATTCACTTCAACTTTTAATTAAGTTTCCGATTTGACATATCCATGCCAGTCGGTATTCAGCTGCCTCTATCTTACTTCATTTTCCCCAAAGAATGGACTTTGTTTGGTTCTTTTGGGGAGGCATAGTTTCATTACCGCTGTATTTTGGGATTCAGTGAGAAGCATTCTAGTAGGTCTGGGAACCTAGGCTGTTAAACTCAGTCTCCACACCTCTAACAATCACAATCAAAGGCATTAAACTGGCTGATTCTCATTTCATCCTCCTCAGGGATAATTGGATAGGAGCTGGGTTTTTCATTCTATTTAGACCTGCATTCAGGGAACCAATGTTCACAGGAATGAAGGGTTCCAGTTACATTTTCCAGAATCATGATGATAAATACACAATGGAAATACAGGTAATGTGTGTCTCTGCCAGTAACGCTGGAAAAGAATTGACATTTACCTTGGACGCCTCTTGGAGCCCTTACCAAACACGCACGTCTTGGAATGCGCAGTTCGTTTTTTGCATTATCAACTATTTATTGAGACGGCGGCTTTAATATATGAAGTTGATATCTCTTTCCACAGGACAGAGTCAGCAAAGTAAAAGGTTGGTGCTTTAAGCCATTTTTATAATTATGACTTTTCATCAATGTGGAAATCAATGGACTTTTAAATAATTGAATAGGTGTATTCACTTATCAGGAATTAGGTAGCAGTGCTGCTCGTGGGAAGCCCAGCACTCTTCAGCTTGCTCTTGTGGGGGAGGCGCTGTTTTGCTAACATTTTTTGTTGAATAAACACAGTTACTTGCCGTCCTGAATGATAAACGCATTCAACCTATGCTGCTGATGCTGTAATTCATAGCGTTACTTCAAATACTGGACTTTTCCTTAGCAGGTTATGTTTAAAAGTCTTGAAATCTCTGAAATGACAGTTTTTAATTGTTCAGGGCAGTTTATTGGTCTCACTAACACAATCACTCAGACAGTAGCAGAGCAGGGCAAACCAATGAGCATTCAGTTTCTGCCTCTTATGCATATATCTCATTGCATTTGTAGAGTTACTTATGGCCACTTGCTAACTGTCTAAGCCTCTTTTGCTCATTTTTTTTTCTTTTTCTTTCCTTGTTTTTTTCTCCTTAAAAGTTCTTTTCTGCCAGATACATTTCTACTTTGCCTTTGCTCCCATTAGGAACTGCTGCGGCCTGTGTTACTCAGGAGATTGACAGATGCTACTCAAAATTAAGGGAAAATGAAAATACAGGCATGGTTTTCTGGTCAGAGGCAAACATCAGCTTTTTATTCCCATGTGGTTATAATTTTGATTGATTAGCATGGTGATCTCATGCTGATTTTAATTAATTAATTGTAACACTAGTGTAATTTTTAGGCAAATACATGAATACCAAACCACCTGATAATTCTGAAATCCATTGGGCCTGAGCCGACAGTTACTGTTTCCAGTTTTTGATGAAGACATAGCCATATGTCAGCATGAGCAAAAGTAAAAGAAATGCGAAACCATCACCCCTGGCACCTGTGGCCCTTCCAGGTGTTTCATTGCCCTAAAGTTTGACGCACATATTCTTGGAGGTGCAGGTTTGGGATTCTAGCCTTCATCAGCCTTGGATTGATCTCCACTTGGTGTTTAGTGTTCCGACTTACACTGATCAGTCCATGGTTTGGTGCGTTGGGCCTACCTAAAGAAGTGTACATTTTCACAAAGGAGTCTATTTCAGGCCTGTCGTGAATCCTGATTTACCATCGTAGATGCTGTGATGCCAACAAATGGGTTTTTTCTTCACCCCAGCACATCTCCCCTGTCAGATGTGAGCAGCAGCTCTTTCAGGGGTCCCTCCATCTTTTTTTAGTCACAGTGCTTGTTGGCACAGTCTTCGGGTTGAGACCACAGCATCTTCTACACAGGGAGTATTAGCAGATTGTGTGTTCGCTGGGACACTGTGATTTGACTTAGAGGTTTGCTGTGACCAAAACTGAGAAAAAAATAAAACAGATGTTATAAAATGCCAACCTATGAATTAGCATATGAGATTTTTTTCCCCTTTAAATGTAATTTTTATACAAGAGACATCACGGCCTAGGTTTCATCTCGAGTGATTGCAGTGAAGCTTTTGTGTATCATTCAATGAACGGAAAAGTTCCTAATGTCAGGCTTCTGGTAAAACTGACAGAATCCTTATCAGCCCTTTTTGGTCCATTAAACAAAATTTTGCTTCTCCTTTAAAGGAAGAAAATGATATGAGAAAGAGGAGGATGCTTGTTTTTTTTTTTGTTTTTTTTTTTTTTTTTTTTTTTTTTGTGATTTTACTAAGTATTTAGTGACCAACAGACTCTGTCTGAGGTGGTTGTTCTGTAATGTAAAGCTGGACTCTAAGGCCCCTCGACAGCCCAGCACTTTGGCCTGTGCTTACAACTCACCCTTGGCAGATTAGGCATTTGTATAACTGACGTGTTTTAGGGGATTTCTGTGTGCATAGCCAGCATGTCTACTTTTCAGAAGGGAATTGTTTTTTACAAATACATATTTGAAAAGAGTCCAGTTCATTTCTAATAAATGGTAAACACTTCAACTTCCATTTGCTTTGAACAGCACTCATTGGGTGCTCATTCCAAGGCTGCTTAAGGCATTAAATTTATAAGGTGTATTAAATTTATATGTTGTATAGCTTTCCAGTTTCCCCAAATCAACATTATGAAAATAAACAACTCAGAAACCAAACTACTAGTGCACATTTCAAGGCCATATTGGAAAGGAAAGCATTATCTTTTCACAAGAAATGGATGGCTGTTCCTTCACTTTGTGCACTTCAGAGTGTTTATCTTGGCACCTGTTATTGGAAAACAGTACCCTCCCAAGGTTAAAAGGGCTGTTATGCATGTAAATGATCTGGACAGGCAAGATGGGCAAGGCTGTAAATGCTGTGGGTTCACAAAACAGACCTTGAGTTTTCCATTTTAGGTGAAACAACTGCCAGTCGATATTCGGGGCCTGCACATGCCATTACCATAATACTTATTAAGTGTGTGTATGTGCGCGTGCCCGTGTGAATAAAAATGGATGCTGTTCATCACAGAACGTGCCAGATAATGCTTGCTGATGGGGAAGACTGTTCTTGTCCTCTTGGGTGTTAGAGAGGCTGACTTGAGAGAATGAACCAGGGCAGTAGGACAGAACTGAGTCACTCAGTCCAACAGGCATGGATTTGTTCAGCGTCTGGGATTTTGTAGGCAGTTGGAATCTGAGGACTTGCTGAGATCAGAACTGGCTACGTAATTTGTGGTCCCCAGTGCAAAATGCAGAATCCCTTGTTAAAAAATTATTTAAGAATTCCAGGATGTGGCAGCAGAGCCTCAGACGAAGTGCGGGGTCCTGGCTAAGCCTCCTGTGCGACAGGCTGTCCTTGTTTTGGCTTTCTCTTTTTCCTGCTGGATAGCTCACCCTCTCAGCTGTATTCATTCTAGGAGGCTTCCTTTGCCCACCTTTGTTCCATCTCCAATGAAATCATTTTCTCATTTTATGAGTAACAGGTCGAGAGCTTGGAGCATTTTCAAAGATTCACATCTTTGGAGATGCTGTGTTGTTAAAGGAAGGGTCATTGGCCTTAAGCGGTGGCATCTCTCTTTTTGTCTTTTCTGTGTGCATTTCCAATGTGGCCCTGGGCAAATTGCTTAATCTAATAGTAAAAACAGGTAGCACTCACGCTGTAGTTTCTGCATTCCAGGTACTGTGATAAGCCCTTTACATATGACATCCCATTAAATTCTCCCAGTAACCTAATGAGGCAGGGACTACCATTCACCCTGTTTTACAGATTGAGAAGCCGAGGCTTGCAGAACTGAAGCAGCCTCTCCAAGGTGACTGAGCTGGGCTTCCAGGGTCTACACATCTGGCCACAGTGCTGTACTTTCTTGTCTTCGTGTGATCCTTTTTGACCTCAGTTCCTATTTGAAAAGAATGTGCATAATACCTGTGTTTTCGATCTCACAGGTGTTTGGAAGGATTAAATGAGAAACATCTGGGATATTAATTCAGAAACAATTAAAGCGTGGGTTAACAGCTGAGACGGCATAGCCTTGGAGTCAGATGGGCTTGGATTTGAGTCCCAGATCTGACATTTCCTCTTCTGCATTGCCTTGTAGTTTAACATTTCTGAACCTATACCCTTAAATGAGAAAGGAGACCAGACCAGTACCTTCTATCGTATAGGCTGTGATGAAGGTTAAATGAAATAAAATATGCGGAGCACTTAGCACCGTGCCTGGCACATTGCCTCCTGCCAGTGAGTTGTTGTTGTCATTCCTAGTTGCAATATACAAATACAAGCTCTTCAGATAATCTTCATTGAGCTTCTGTGGGGCCTGGCTGCATACATACCTGTGGACTTGGTGAATGAGCAAGTGCGTGAATGGGTGCCAGGCATTGGCATGTAGGCAGGTGATCCCCAGCTGACCCCTGATGAGAGTACTTCAGAGCAGGAGGAGGGCTGCAGTGGCGGTGGCCTCTGTCAAGATATGCACCCTTCCCCTCGAGATCAGCTCCCTTCTCCCTGAGCATGGGGGGAGATGTCCAGAGAAAGCCCATCACCCAAGGAATTGGGGTTGCCACGTCTGCTCCACAGCCCAGAGTGAGGTCCTTATGCCAAGGGAGATCCCAGTATACCCAGCCATTTCCCCTGCTGTGGGAGCATGTTCAGAAGCCAGCTGCAGATGACCTCTAATCCCGATGCCCCCTTGGGCAGCATTTCAGTTATTTAGGACGATGTGTGGCACATGGGAAGCCTTGGTTCTCAGGCTATCCTCTCATTCATACTGTCCCACTTCGTTATTAATGAACAAGAGAGACTTGGAATTTTTGTCACTTTGATCCCCTAATTAGTTCATAAAATTAAGGCACATTTAATGTGGCAGGGGCACAATGACAAATGCATTTATTATGTCCCCAGGGAGGTGGATTTTTTTTTTGCTTTCTTTCCCAAATCCTCCTAATCTTGTCCCTTGCACAGCAGAAGTGGGCAGCTGTAAGATTAAAATTTGCTGTTGCTGTAACATTGTGCTATAATTTGTGAAGCAAGGTGAAAGTTGGAAATATAGGGCAGGCGTTTGACTCTTTGTACATGTGCCATCCATAACGCCTTTTCCATTGTATTGTTTGAGGCAGAGGTGGAACAATATTGTAAAAAGAACAATAGATGTGGGAGACAGTAAATTCGCTGGATGCAGGTAATCTTCAGGCACGAGTCATAACATCCAGCTTTACTCTCAGCCTCCTACTGGTTTTCATTATTAGTGAAATGTCTATTAGTGCAACATGACCGCGTCATGTACAAACAGCTCAATGGGCATAGGCTTTTGCCCCACTGACATAATAATAGTCATTTGACTTCTGGAATGGTAATGCCAAGTTTGGATATTCTTTCCTCTTGGCTTTGGCCTGGGCCCCTGTTGGAATGCTATTGTCATCTGCTTTTATAATACAGAATTCACACACCAGCTCAGACAACACACTTCAGACAAATCATTATCTGGCAAGCAATAAAGGGTGTTTGTGTGCGTGCGTATGTGTGTTTTATATACATGGGTTATTTCCCTTTGTTAGTAAATACTGGTAACTAATTAAAAATCCCAGAGTGTGTGGCCAAGTTCGAGTATTTCAGAACATCAGGAGCCACCTGGTCGCCCTGGAGTAAGATGTAATCCTCTCAGGAGAGGGCTCACAGCTCACTAATCTTTTGAAAAAGCCAACAGTACACATTTCCCAGAACGGGAATTTCAGAATTATAGAGCCATAGCTGGATTTTCTACTTGAACAGCGAGGTTTTCAGTTCTTTGCTTGAAACAAATGCTTTATGAATGATAGGTAAAATATATATAGACTTAGAAAGAAAGCAGAGGATTGACTTTTAAAAATCTACTTTTAAGGGAGGTGGCTGGTCTTGGGAAGGCAGAACTGTGTAGAGTTGAGGGTCTGAATCTGAGTGACGACAATCTGGGTTTGAATCGAGATGCTGCTGCTGACTGGTCATATGACCCTGACAGGTCAGTTGCTGAGCCTCAGTGTTCACATCTCTCAAATGGGCACAATGGTACTAACTTCTAGGGTGAGTTAGATGCATGCAGGACGCTTGGCAATAAGTGACTCATGGGAAGTGTATAGAAGAGGTAGACTCTTGTTGTTGTTACTATTCTCGAGGAGTTGCTTCTGCATACCAGCAAGTGTTGGTTGCTCAAGACAGTAGTTTGTCCACTTTGGGGGTTGTTAATGCCAAGCCATCTGGAGGCCTTGTTTTGAGACCTCCATCAAAGCTGCCTGTGACTCAGCTCTACAAGGGATTTTAGGCAGTAATAATAATAATAATAATAACAATGATGCAGGTGTTTTATTTGTGTTTTATGATGTGTGCTTTATGACATATCATTTAATTTCTCATAGCAACCCCTGAGGTTGGATCTGTTATCATCTGCATCGGTTTTAGAGATGCAGAAACGTCTTTAACATGTAAGACAGGGGATGTCACTTTGCCCAAGTCTACATGGCTCCACGAGGCAAAGGCAGACTGAGTCCGCAGCGTGTGAATCCCAGTTCAGGTGCCTGGGTTGTTGTGGGGTCAGAGGAAAGGTATTTGGGGGATTTCTAGGACCAACCATTTATCCTTTGCATTGGCCTTAGTGTGGTATTGGCTCATCAGAGCATTTGGTGGAAACTTCTCCCCTGCCCTTAAAATTGTCCCCGTTGGAATTCGTAGTCTTGTTGCTTGGTCCTTGTCATTTGCTTTCATAATGCAGAACTTAAAAGAGGCAAGAACTGGACCCTTAAAACTGGGCAAAAGGAGGGCTGGTGAGCCCTCTAGCTTTCTATACTTCTCCCTTTTTGTCATAATAATCTGATGCTGCTTATCTTTTAGTTGCCCTTGAGGGTCAGCCCTCCCCTCCTGTGTTCTGACTCCTAAGATGCCTTTCTGAGAATCTGATTGAATTTGGTTAAGTTTTCCTTTGTGTATTCCCCATTATGGTAATTGATGATGGTATAGGAAAGCCAGTGTGGGCTCTGAAACTCTGAGACCAGATGGATCTGGCTTTGAGATCTGGCTGGATTCTTAGTGTTCAGGTCCTCAAGTTCCTTACCTGTAAAATGGGGTCATGGCAGGGAGGATTAGGTACGGAGGCATGTGACGGTCTTAGCACAGAACTGTACACCCAGGAAGTGCCCAGTAAATTTTAGCTCCTCTGTTTTTGTTATTCCTGTTCTTTGTCTGTCTTTCCTAAATGTTTATGGGTGCTTATTTTTTTTTCTCTTGAGGAAGCCACAGTTCTGTTTTTCTGTACAATCGACAGTTAGCTTGAAAGCCACAGCCCTGGACTCACTAGGGTCAATTTTATTTTGCTTGGAATGAGTCTTGCAGGGCCTTCTGTGCCTCTGGCAGGTCTGGGGTTCTGGGTTGTGTGATATCCTGTGAACCCCTTATCTCCTTTGGTGGTGAGTGGGAACGGGTGAGGAGAAGGCTGATAAATTAGACCTTAAATTCCCCCAGGGCATGTTTGCTCTTTCTGACCTGGAGAGGGTCCCCCTGCGGCACTTAGCACAGAGCTGTCTATGGGGTAGTCTTCAGGGGTTGTTTGTATGTGGCCAGCACGAAGGTACGGATAAACAAAGGGAGGAATAGCTGCCCAGCCTTTTCCCTGTCCTTGCACGCTAGTGATGGAAATCAGAGCACTGTAGAGCACAGGCAGATCACCAGGTCCTTCACAGCTCTTTCCCTATTTACTCTCCAACGCCAGGGTTTTATGAGTCCCAGCATCAGGCATGGATGCTGCAAAAAGCGGGGACTGCCTTCCAGCTACAACAATCCAGCCCCAAAGCCCTGCAGGCAGGTCCCTTGCCCACAACCCTTGCAGTGCCAGCAGGGACTGCCAGACAACAGAACAAGCTGGTCCTCGGTTCTTTTAGCTGGCCGACCCCCTCCTTGCCCCTGGGAGCATCCCTGCCCATCTGGGTCACTATGCTGGAGGCATGGTAGAGTCTCCCCCAGAAGCATCCAGTTGGGCTGAGGGGTCCAGGCGCCTCTGCAGTACCAAGCTGAGCAGCTGCTGCGGGAGCACCGCAGTGCTGGGCGGGTGCACGAGGAGCACCAAGCGAGACTGATGGGGCCGCCGCAGCCGCCACCATCAACCTGGGGGAGGCAACTCGGCAAAGGCAATTAGGAAGCTGCTGCAGCTAATTCCATAAAGCGCTCGAGCACCACATTTCCACTGATATTAGGGAGAAATGTGAATTTTAATTTCTGTTCCCTTCGCCTTCACATGGGGTTGAGGCCCTGCAAGCATCAGGATGTGTGCGTGGTGTTTGCTGTGATCTCACCTTCTCAGGGAGGTGCTTCTTTAATTTGTTTGTTTATTTGTCGTTTACATCACCGGGGCTGAATTTCTGAGTCTGTGCTTTGGAGGTTACTGGGAGCTGCATAATCTGCCCACTGCAAAATACCTGCATCATCCACAGAACGTTGCTTGGGTGATCTCACTGCTTCACCCTGCGTGGGGCCTGTCAGGCACCTTCACGCAGGAGGAAATCTTTAAGAGTGGCCATCAAGTGAGTTTGGGTTGTTTTTATTTGCATTTGCATTTGCATCCTGCTACAGGCACAGTGGTCTGCTCTCTTCCCCAGGCCCAGCCCTTGGATGTGCTAAGAACCTGCAGCAATGCACCCCTTGAGATGAGGGGAGACAGCTGCTGGGAAGTGGGAATTATATGGATTTAATGGGGATCAGTTTTGCCAAAAGTCATTTCACTTCAGCCTCTGCCACCTTGAGATATCAGGACCGAATAGAATATTGTGTTGTGAGGCTTTCGGAAGAGTCTTGCCTCCAGCGCCTCCCTGGGATGTGACTCCTTCGTGGAGCTGTGACTTCTGCTAAGCAGAGCATTTTGTGCCCTGAGTGAGCAGGATCTGATGCCCACCTTGCACCTTCCTCCTGAGCCTGACCTACTCATTTAGAAGGGGATGAGAGGACTTCGGAGAGGGGCAGGTCTTGGGAAACGGCCCCTTCCTCTGTGAGTGTGTGTCGGGGCTCAGTGGCCTGCCCCTGGTCTCACAGTGAATCAGAAATGGGCCGGATCTCGAACGCTGAAGTCCTGACTACCAGGCTTGGGTCCAGGCCAGTGTATTGAGGCCACCGATGGAAGAAGGGTTTCACGTCCCACAGTGGGCTTCTTGGAGGACAGGGGAAGGCAGCCCTGAGCCCCATGGCTTGTCTGCTCCCTGTCCCATGCCTTTCAAAGCTACCCAGCTGGTCTCCACTGGAAATCTGTTCTAGTTTATGCAAAAAGGTGTGTTTGTGAACTCTCCTCAGATTCAATTGCATTTGAGCCTGAATTTCACCTAGAGAAAATGTTCCTCCAATGCATCTATTTTTAACAGCCAAAATATTTTGTCCCAGTGTGTCATCAGGGCACATTCCCCTTATTAACATTATCTGTATAAGTGAAGCCGAAAGGAGACAGAACAATTAGTCAAGCGTTTACTGAACACTAATAACCTCTCTGGAAACCTGAAGCCTCCAACCTTCTTCTTTTCCTCAGTTGAGGTTCAGATCATCAAATGCTTTCTTTTGGGTAGAATATCATGGTTTTAGGGGAATCTGTAGCAATCTTAACAGACTTCCAAGCATACATTTGCTTTTGTCTAAATGTTGGACATCCTTTTCTTTCTTCCTTCTCTCACTTCTTTCCTTCCTGCTTCAACAAACATCCATTGAATACTCAATGAGGTGTGCAGAGCTATGTTGGGCACCCAAATCCCTTTGCCGCTGCGTCCACCTTTCCCATCCTCACCCTGAGTGCTTCAGTGACAGCACACTGCTTGAGTTCCCTGCACACATCCGGCTGTGTCACGCCTCTGTGCCCATGCCCGTGCCGTTGTCCTGTTACACTGCCAACACTGCTGTCCTTGTCTGGCTTCTAAGCCTCAATTCTACAGGACGTCAGGCTGTAGAAATGTTACCTGGGGAGCTTGTTAAGATGCAGTATTTCAGGAGCCTGCTCCAAGAGACCCTGGCCCAGTAAGCTTGGCCCGGAGCCCCAGAACCTGCACGTGAACAGACATCTCAAGTGACTCTCATTTGGTGGTCCGTGGACAACGCTTTGAGAGACATTGTCTACATGTTGTCTCTGGGAAGGCTTCTGGCTTTCCCTAAAGAGACTCAGTCATTCCCTCCCTTCCATTCTGGCCTATGCACATCTTGATTGCTGGCCTGTGCACCTCTTCCCTCTGTGATTTCGTACAAATCCGTGTGCTTGGAGGCTGTGTTATCCTGGGCCAGAGGCTGGAGCTGCTCTTCCCCTGAGCCAGGTCTGAAGCATAGGCTGGCACAGGGTATAGCCTTCCTCAATGTGGGTGGCATGAATGGAGATTTTCCCTGCCATAGTAGTGAGGGCTTTGGAGCAAGCCATACATTTTATCTTTAAAGTCCAAAGGTACCCAGATACACGTCTGCTTGTTGAAGCAGTTTATTTAGAAATCACTGAGCACAGTTGAGTGGCCATTCTCCAATTTGTGAGATGGAGAGAAATTTGTTGACCTGTCACCGATGGCTTTTCTTCTTACCAAATAGGTTACCGGGACCTGTGGTTACTAGCCCTTTAACAGAAAATTGTTTAGTGAACATCAGTTTGAAAGACGCCATCTGCTTCCTATAAAAGACTGCTCCTAATCTCCCTGGTGCAAGAATTGCTCCCTCTGGGGCCTTTTGGGCACAAAACTGTGTTTTTTTTCTAAGTCAGTGCCTTTCAAACTTCTTAAACTGTGGCCCGCGGTAAAGAATACATGTTACATTGCAACCCGTTACAACCTCACATGTGAAACATGTTTCATGAAACATCACTTAGCCTTATTCTTTGCAGTGCAGACTGGTATTTTGTACTTTATTCTATTATATTCTATTCAACGCAAGTCGACTAGACTGGACTCTGTTGTACTCTATTCTACACTATTCTACTCTACTCTGTTTTCTATTCTGTTTATTTTAGAAGGCTGACTCTGACCTATAAATTGATTTCGCAACATAATAAATGTGTTAGAAAAACCCATGCTCTAAATGTTACCAGGGTAAATTATAAGTCAGTTCAGTGATTGTGGGAGGTGCAGCATTGATCTTTGAGACCCGAGCTATGTTGTCCCCAGTAATAATGATCAGTGGTGATAGCTAATGCTTATCAGCCAGTCACAGTGCTATGCTGTCTGTATAAATTTCATTTCACCTCTGCAACAATCCCATGGGACAGGTGCTCTGATGGCATCATTTTCCAGAGGAAGATACGAGTTCACGGAGGTGATGTGACTTGCCCAAGGCAACACAACTAGTAAGTGGTGGCATTGATTTGTGAATCCAGGGCTGTCTGAACATGAAGCCTGGACTCTCAACTGCATTTGCATTTGCCTCTTCCTTTGCCAGCAGCCACTTTAATTGGTTCCAAGTGTTAGCACTGGGCTGTGCAATGTGGAAGGCCAGAAAGAGGAAATTTGGAGATGGCATGCTGGGGAGCAATGGGGAGGAAATGTGAGACAAAGCGGGGAGAGTGGAAGAGGGCAGTCTGTGAAGCCTGGGGTGAGCGGTGGTCCTCAGAGCATCTGGTATTTTGTCTCTAGCACCTAGAGAACCTGCAGTGTTTTTGCATCTCTGTTATAGTGGCTGCCTCCTCCCTAAAGCACCCACTGCATCTGGTGTTTGTCACTGTACTTGCTGGACAAATATTTGTTTTCACATCTCCTTCTCTGACCAGGGGTCATCGTTTTGAGGCCAGAAATGATGGCTTGTACTTCTTGGGATGCCAGGACCTGGCCCAAGGAGATGTCACCAGGGTTTGGTGACTGAGTGAGTGTATGAGGACATCCTTTAAGTTAATCCTCATAACTAGCCCATGAGTCATATTCCATCTTCATTCTGCATTTGGGGAAATTGAGCCCAAGATCATGAAGTTAGTGATGGGAGAGCCAGGTGAAGGATCACCATCCCAGGTGAAAAGGTGACTATTATATTTGCATGTGTTTGTTTTTTGTTTTCTGAAGATTAATTTTGTCTTCTTCCACCTCCTCCTGAGGATTTCTCCTCTTACCATCTGGATCTGGTTTTCTGTATTTGATCCCTTTTCTTTTTGTTGTTTGGGCAGGATGTGGCTGGATCAGAGAGTCACTGGGCTGGAGAGGGCAGGAGTCTGGCCTGGCGTCTGGCCGTCCAGGTTCTAGCTCTGGCCTGACTCTGCTGAGCTGGGGGATCTGGGGCAGCTCGTTGCCTCTCCCTGGGCTTGCCTGCAGTAGAGCTCAAAGGTCAGCACAGTTCCAGAGGACAGCAGATCCAACCTCATTTCCCAGTGTGTTCCACCATGAGATGGGTGGCACTTGGTTCTGGCTTTCTTCTTTTCACTTTGTCCCAGTGTGCCCCCATCCCACCCACACCTGTTGCCCTGCAGCTGTCTGCATCAGGTGTCTCTGTGAGTAGAGGGAGGCATGCACGGGCTGCTGTCCCCACCTTGGGGTGCTGTCCAGCAGGCGCAGCAGACTCACACCTGCCCACGCTGTGCAGACAAGGCAGACTTAGCTGAATGGCCAAGAGAAGACTAAAGTCACATTCATGTCAGAGCAGGGAGACATGACATAGCATTTTGGCAAATTCTTCTCTGCATTTTTGCTGACATTATCTCCCAGGAGCCCTTGTACCATAGCCTCATTCTTAGAGTTGTGTATGGGTATGGAGTCATCCTTGAATGTAAAAGGCAAAAATAAAAGGGACTAAAATGTTTGACATATGATGAAGTTCTACGGTATTTTAGACAGTGAGTAAATTGGTATTTATGTAACCTGGTATATTCATTTCCCCTGATCCACCCTCCCTTGAATGTTGACTTAATAACATGCCTGACTAAATGACGTTAATTGCTTTAAACTGCCAAATTAAAAAAAAAGCCAGCATTCATTCAACAAGTGTGGTGTGTTCACAGCCCAGACTGGAGGCAGGGAGGAGAACTGAGTTCTTTCTGGGGAGGGAAGGCTGAGATGTAACCTGAGAGGCTTAGGAGAGGGGAAATGCACATTTCAGGAACACTGGCTGCTTAGGCCAGACATAAGCAATGGAGCTGAGGGGTGAGGTTCCTGAGACTGAAGCTGGTCGTGGGTTGGAATCCTGGCTTCACCAGTGGCTTTAAAGCAATTTCTTAGCTTCTCTACTTCCCATTTTCCTCTTCCTTAAATGATTCCTATTTCATTGGATTGTCACGAGGATTAAATTGGATCATGAATATAGACTTTATCTCGGTGTCTGGCTACCGTAGGAATTCAATGAATGGCAGCAACTATTATTTTAATTCTTGGCATCAAAGGTGAGACATCTCCTTGGGCCGGGTCCTGGCATGCCATCATTCCTGGCCTCAAAAAGTGACCCCTGGTCAGAGAAGGAGATGTGAAAACAAGTATTTGTCCCGCAGGTACAAAAACAAATACCAGATGCAGTGGGTGCTCTAAGGAGGAGGCAGCCACTATATCAGAGATGCAAAAACACTGTAGGTTCTCCAGTGCTCAGCAAAATACCAGGTGTTCTGAAGACCACTGCTCTCCCTGGGCTTCACAGACTGCCCTCTTCCACTCACCCCACTTTCTCTCACATTTGCTCTCCATTGCTGCCCAGCATGCCACTCCCAAATTTCCTCTATCTGGGCACATTGCATTGCCCAGTGCTAACACTTGGTACCAATTAAAGTGACTGCTAGCAAAGGAAGAGGCAAATGCAAGTGCAGTTGAGAGTCCAGGTTTCATGTTCAGACAGCCCTGGATTCACAAATCAGTGCCACCACTTATTAGCTGTGTGGCCTTAGGCAAGTCACGTCACCTCCCTGAGTTGCACACCCACCCTCTGATGTCAGTGGTACTGCCTCATCCAGAGAATGTTGGTTCCCTAGAGGAAGACCTGTGTTTGGTTGGTCCTGGGCTCTCAGTTGCTACTGCCTTCGGAGTTTTGGCTCCTGTAATAGTCTCTGTCAGAAAATATTTGTGGAATAAATGAATGAGTGAGTGTGAAGAATGAATGAACACTTTACCAGCTGAGAAAACTGAGGCTCAAGAGAGGTCACTGAGATCAAAAGAGACAAAACAAAGGTCTGCCTGGTCCTCAGCTAGTGGGGGCTCATTGGCGCCTCTCTGTGGTGCTATCTAAATTTCCAAGAGAAACACTGTCTGTGATCTGCAGGTGAAACCTGTGTGTGTGTGCGCACGCGCGCGCACGTGCATGCCTGAGAAGATGTGTCATATTAGATGTAGACTCATGGTTGTTGAGATGATCAGTTCTCATTCTTGGGTGAAATGGCATACTGGTAACCCTTCTCTCTTTGGGGGAAAATGTTCCCTAAAAGCTCTTATGTGCTGAATTAACCAGAGTCCCTCTAGGATGTCGAAACAGCCCATACCCAAGGCTCCATTCAGAGTGCTTTTTCTGGGACTTAGTAAGGGAAAGTGTTCTCCATTGAGCTCCCTGTGTGTGTATCATCTTTGCTTTGTTTATTGCAATAGTGACTTTAGCCTCCCAGCCAACCTGTCCAAAACCTTCTTTTTCCGAAGGCTATGAAACTTTGCTGCTCATCTGCTTTCTCAGGTCCTGTTTTGTGGGCAAGAATGCTGGGTTAAGAGAGGAAGAGAAGGAGAGGCAGAGGGGCTGAAGTGTGAAGAAGAGCACTTTGTGTTCTTTTTTAAAAAGTCCTTGAACTCAGTCCTTGAATAGTGCAGTATAAATTTGAGAGATGATGGCTGTTAATACTTTGCTTCTTGTGTAGCAGCTTTTAATCCAGGATGTCAAAATACATCAATAACACATTCTTTTTCCATTTCTCCACTTCATTTGTAGGGAGGAACTGGAGAGCATCTCCAGAGAGAATGTTACTGCCTTGGTCCCCGGCAGAAGCACGAGAAAACAACCTGCATTTGATAATTTTATCCATTCATTCATTGGTTTATTCAGCAGACATTTTTGCATCTTGCTACTCTGTCCAGGTATCATGCCAGCTCTTGGATTACAAGGACAAGCAAAATAAGATGGCACCCTTGTGGAGATTACAATCTCATGTGGGAATCAGACATATCTCAAAGAATTAGACTAATGCATGCAAGTCTCCTTGCAGTTCCATGAAGGAATGCTGATAGCTCATGACCTGAAGACCTGCTCTGGTCTGGGTTCAGAGGAGGCTTGCCAAGAGCATGATCCTCTACTGAGACCAGAGGGATGAGGAATTACTGTGACAGAAAGGTGGAAGAGGGGTCCCTGGACCCTTTGTGGTCCTGTGACCCTTTCCTGTCCTGGCCCAGCCTCACTCTCACTGCTCCTCCTTGTGTGAGTTCAGGGACTTATCCTGTACTTTCTTCTTGGCCCTTCGTTCTCTTGTTTCTACTGCCCCAGACTCCCTCCCTTGCCCCTATAGCAGCTTGTTAAATTCTCAGTCTTGCTAGCCTGATTCTTTATTTCAGCAAAGAACTTTTCAGTTCCTGCTATGCCATGGGCTCAGTGCTGGGCTCTCAGTTGCTACTACCTTCAGGAAGCCTTTTCCAACCTCTTCCTCTTTGTACCTCACTTTATTGATTGTAGATGACCTTGATTTTCTAGTTACTGTTGTACTATCCTTGGGCCCTTTCCTCAGCTCCACAAGTGTTTCAAGGCCCTTTTCTCATCTTTATTTTCCTTGTGGCTCCTTAGGGCAAAACCTGATGATGGTGATGATGATGATGATGATGATAATGATGATGATACACTACTACTTGTTGAACATTTAAAGTAAGCCCAGATGGCATTCAGAATACCTAAGACATATTACCTCACTAAATCCTCACAACCCTGTGAGCACGCTACTCTATTACCATCCATATTTAACTGATGAAGAAGCTGAGGCATGGAGTATGTTAATTAGCTTTCCCAAAGCTACTTGGCTAGGAAGCGATAGAGCCACGATTCCACACTGGGCATTTTGACCCCAGTGTCTGTGTCTGTAACCACTATACTATACTTCCTTTCTCTCATGGCCTGCATCTGTGGAGTTGTATCTGTGAAAATGATTGTGCTAGTTAGGAACAGATATAAGCCATCCCTCTCCCTGAGTGTGCACAAGTACAACAACCGTGAGTGATAAGGAGTAACTAGCTAACACTGGTCCTCCAAGTACAGTGAAAAGCAGGTTGTGACTAGGTTTCTTTGCTCCAGAATTTGTTCCCATCACAGGAAGTAGGTAGCAAGGCTGAGGCACACACCAATTATACCAGCAACAACTGCTTGGTTCTGGCCAAATTCTTTTGTCCTAGTTGCTTTTCTTTCCAGGATTGAATAAGCTCCCAGGCCAGTTGTCATGTAAGTGACTTCCCCTCAACACAAATGCTGAGTTCATTATTGCAGGTGGGGATTCTTTGTGTGATGGCACGGGCTTCAGAAGTGCTAGAGACAAGAATTTCTTTGTGTTCATGTATAAATGCTGGATGACCGCTGGGAAGAAATAATAACTATGATCAACTTGAAGGTTTTAAAATTATAAAGCATTGCCTATTCACTATGGAAAATTTTGGAAATAATGGATAAATAAAAAAGCAAGTAACAACAAACTGCTATTCCATTATTCTGGCCTTGTCATTGTTAATTTTTATTATTTTTATTTTTATATTTTTGAGACGGAATCTTGCTCTGTCGCCCAGGCTGGAGTGCACTGGCGCAATCTCGGCTCACTGCAAGCTCTGCCTTCCGGGTTCACACCATTTTCCTGCCTTAGCCTTCCAAGTAGCTGGGACTACAGGCGCCCGCCATCACGCCTAGCTAATTTTTTGTATTTTTAGTAGAGATAGGGTTTCACCGTGTTAGCCAGGATAATCTCGATCTCCTGACCTTGTGATCCACCCGCTTTGGCCTCCCAAAGTGCTGGGATTACAGGCATGAGCCACACAGTGCCTGGCCGATTGTTAATATTTTGATACATTTCTGTGAGTCTTTTTTCCTTTGCTTATGTATGTGTGTATTTGCATATATGTATATGTACTTTGCATAAATGGGATCATGTTGTATCAGCTATATTATAATGGCAAGATATTTTAAAGCAGATTCAGGCAGTACTGTAGGGATCACATAAAATACTTCTTTTTCATGTGATAGAAAAAATTCATCCTCTTCTTTGAAAAATTGGAATGTACCAGATGATACAAAAAGAAAAAACTTTCCAAATCTGAAGATGCAAGAATATTCACATTAAAATTTTGCAGCATTTCTTTTAGGCTGCTGAAAACTGAAATCAGATTGTCAACATAAAGTTATTTTGCATTTTCCCTCAACTTTATCTTATGAGCATATCCCCTATCACTATTTTCCAAAATGGTTTGTGTTCTGGCTGCAAAACATTTCCCCCTGGGCATGTTGTGTGGCTGTGTCCCCTTGCCCCAGTGTGGAGCATGAAGGCTGTTGCCCAGGTTTCCCCCGGTGTAAACAGCGCTCTGATGAACATCTTTTCTGTCTCTGTCAGTTTGATTCCTGATTATGCCCCTCAGAGCATCCTCATAAGGGGGTTCACTGTGCCAAAGGTGTGAACTTCATCAGCGCTCTCCATTCTTGCTGCCCTTTGTGTGTGTGCATTGCATGTGCATATGTGAAATTCTCCTCTTTGTTTCTCCCATAGTATCCAGTTCTGTGCCTGGCACAGGCTTGCCTGGGAGACCAGACAGATTTGGTTGGATCAAATGGCCTTTAACTCTTCCTTATATATACAAGATAATCAACATAAGGTGCAAAGCCAGGCTCTGGGGCCATACCTGGGATCAAATGCTGGCTTTGCTGCTTACTAGCTGTGTGGATTTGAGCAAAGTACTCAACTTATTTGAGTTTTAGTTTGCTAAGGGAGAAATAATATGCACTTATGGAGTTAGGATTAAGTGAAATAATATATGTCAAGTGCTTAGCAGATAATTGAACACACAGGGCTCAATAATGCCAAATGTTTTTTTTTTTATTCTTACTGTTTATTCCAACCTTCAGGCTTTAGGACTATAGGAATCCTATTCATTTAAAAAAACTACTGCTGTTTTTAACAAACAGAATTTTAAAATATTCTAGAGATTAGTTGTGTGTTTAACTGCTCGCTGTGGTTTAGAGAGAGGTGTTAGGGTGTCAGGCTTCACTTTAAATATCGCTTTATAGGATCCCTGAAAGACTTTTAGATTTTAGATTGGCTCCTACCCTAGAAGACTGGCATGAAAAAGATAGACCAAGATCTCAGTGTTGGCTGGGACAGAGCAAGCTGTCTCCTTAAGCTCCGAAATGCAGTTGTTTTAGCAGTCTCATAAATTAAGGGTAACAGTAATAATAGGAATTAACAACAGCTAATTCAAATGCGGTAAGTTGCCAATTATGTAACGATGTCTAAACCCTGGCGTACATGGAGATATTTGAAGAGGCGAGGTTGCACTGCGCAGTGTTAGGGGACCAGAGTGTTTTGATATCGGAAGCACCCTGGATGCGTGTGTGTGGATGTTGGGAGCCTGGTTGCCAAACCGCAAGCTGTTTGCTGCTAGCTTGAAAAATGGAGAGCTCTAGACACTGTAAAGAATTGTAGTTTTTTTCTTTTAGGGAAGTGTCCCTCTCAGCCATTTAATATCACTAAGATGTCTAAGAAAGAAGAAGGATTTCAGGTACTTTCTGAATGGCAAGCTTGTTGTACATAGCAGAGCCTAGCCCTGCATGGCATATCCCCACATCCTGGGGGCTCCAGGATCTAGGTTTCTCCAGGCTGAGTCTGCCCTGTGCCCGTCTCTGGCACTGGTCATCCTCAGTACCCAGTGCAGGGCGCAGCTTCCAGAGACTGCATGAAGTCGACAAGTGAAGTAGACCAACAGGCAACTTTTTGATAGGGAGACCCCTGTCTGCTTTCAATTATGGAAGAGTCTCCACTTTTATCTTTTTCAGTATTGCTTCATCATTCCCTCTCTTCTCTCCTGGATGGATGTTGGGGCTTTTCATTTTAGCCTCCATGTCTCTTAACATCGCTTTCATATTTTCTCTTTATCTTTCTGCACTGCATTTTGAGGGGTTTCATCAATTTGCCTTTTTTCACCTAATTTTTCTTCAGGTGGGCGTAATCTCACTATTTTTACTTGTTTCTATATTTTTTAAAACCTCTATTATATTTTTCACTTCTATAATTTCTATTATGGTTGTCATTGTGTTATTTAAATAGGCCTTTTTTCTTGGTTCTCTGTTCAGGGTGGGACAGCCCTCTTCCCTGCTATCCTCATTCCTGCAGCCTTGACTTCTGCCCTTGACCTGGTGTTGAACCCTAGCCCTAGGCTTTGTATCCAGTACTGCTACTCCTGGGACTTTCTGAAAGGCGCTGGTCCCTGGGTGTAACTGTGTTATGAATTTGTTGGCTAACTTCCTTCCAGTCTGTGACCTCCACTACACTCTAGGTGACCTTGGCCTCTAGTTCCCAAGCACAGGGCCTGATGCTGAGACTGGCTTGGTACATCCAGGGATAGTGGGGACAAAGGCAGGCCTTCTGGGAACAATGCTGTTCTCTTTGCCACTGCCAGGAGAGCAGGATGCTTAGTTGCAGCTGATCAGCTGGGTCTGCCCAGCCCTGCCCATACAAGCTCACTGGCAGGGGAGCAGTGTTTGTGTCCAGTCTCTCCCTCTTCCTCTGTAGAGGTTGGTGCATGTTTCCATTCCATGGGCTGATATAGAAATGTGGGGAAGAGGAGGGTGGCCTACTGTGTCTCTTTGGTGAGTGAGCTCCACAAAGTTCCCCACACATCCAGCTGGGCCCATGGAAGCTACAAGGGAGTGTGGTCTTTCTGAGCCGCATGTGCACAGAATGTCTTAGGGGTAGACCCTGAGGCAGTCTGCGGGGTGTCAGTGTTAGGGCCCCTCTATCCCCACCGGCTCCTGGGCCCTGTTTCCCGCCTGCTATTGCCACACTTTGTCACAGGGTGGCAGCAAGAGGCAGACGCGGAGGCTGCACAGGGCTCTGTCACAACTGTGGCCACTGCCAGGCTGCATGCCCGGCCCTCCTGGAGCTGTGGACAGATGTCCCGGCCAAGGCTGCGGCTGAAGGCCTTTTCTTACCTGCATGAATGGTTCAGCAAAGAGGGAAAATTTCCCCTTCCAGTGAATGAGGCTGATAGTATCCCTTGGTTTCCAGTTAGCCTTTTCTGCATCAGAAACCATACCTTTTTCAGAGGAACAGTGCACGCCTACCAAAAAAGATGAAAAGTAAATGTCAGAATGAGAGCTGGGGGTGAGGGGACAGCTGGGAATTCCCTCTGCACTGCCTGCTGGCTGTCACTTGGGCATGTGGATTTGCTCTTCTGGGCCTTAGTGTCCCCATCTGTAAAATGAGGAGACCAGTCACATCCAAGTCGTGAGGCTGACGTGCGAAGTAAAGACCTTGAGTGTCTAAGGCCATCAGCTTGGCACAGAGGAAGTGGTGGCTTTTCTGACTTTAAAAACCAGTATTTGGCATATATGGAATTAGCAGACGAAAGGAATCAGAGGAGCCCTTGCTTGGAGAATTTCCCACTAATCTCTGGTAAAGGAGGGACCAAAACAGACCGCTTTCTTCTTCTCTCCTTTCCTTCCTTCATTCCTTCTTTGCTGTTGTCAGTGGTATCCCATGGTAGAAATGATGACAGACTTTGGCTCTAAATGACCTGGGTCAGAGTCTGACTCTTCCATACTCTGTGTGACATTGGGCAAGTTATGTAACCTCTCTATGCCTCTGTTTCCTCCTCTGTAAAATGGGGATGCTTGTGAGATTTTGGTGAGGATTACAGTGTTAGTGTAGATAAAACCTGGAACATGGTAAGCACTGTAGTACTATTTGCTTTTATTGTCCTGCTTGACTCTCTGTTTGAGAGCCAAGGTGGGCTTTTCCAAAGGCTTCAGAAATAGTTATGATGGGAAGGTTTTTTTTTTTTTCTTTTTGAGACAGAGTCTCACTCTATTGCCCAGCTGGAGTGCAGTGGTGCCATCTCGGCTCACCACAACCTCCGCCTCCTGGGTTCAAGTGATTCTCCTGTCTCAGCCCCCTGAGTAGCTGGGACTACAGGCGTGCGCCACCACACCCAGCTAATTTTTGTATTTTCAGTAGAGCAGGGTTTCAGCATGCTGGCCAGGCTGGTTTTGAACTCCTGACCTCGTGATCCACCCGCCTCGGCCTCCCAAAGTGCTGGGATTACAGGCGTGAGCCACTGTGACTAGCTGATGGAAAGGTTTTTATGCCACTGGCTTCCATGATGGCCCAAACATGCTCCTTGAGATGCCCACAGGCTCTTAGCTCCAGATGTCTCCTTCATTCTTGCTACCCTTCCATATGCTACACACAGTGCTGGGATGCAGAGACCCAGCTGCGGTCCCTCCCTTGAAGGGCTCACAATGTGGAGGGATAGACGCAGAATCAGACTTCAGAATGGTCAGAAACGCCTCCCAGTACAGGCTGCAGACCTAGGAAGAGGAGCCACTTGGTTAAATTTTGGGAGGCATCAGGGTGCAGGAGACCTCAAAAAGGAGGTGACTATGGAATCAGAACTTGGCGCTGGAATGGGCTTGCCAAGTGAAGAACGTGTTCCCCACTGGAAGGCAGCTTGGACAATAGCATGTGGCGGGGGGTGGGGGTTTGCAGGCTCACAGAGTCAGTGTGGCCTGAGCCCTCATACAGGTGCAGTGAAAAAGGAGATGGAGTTGGCCAGCAGGGCAGGAACCAGTGGACCACAGGTGGCTGTGTTTCCATGTCAGATAAGAAGCTTTCACCATGGACTGGGTGGAGGATAAAGGTAGGATCTGACCAGTTTTGTGCCTTAAGAAGACAACTCAGGCCGGGCGCACTGGCTCATACCTGTATTCCCAGCATTTTGGGAGGCCGAGGCAGGTAGATCACTTGAGGTCAGGAGTTTGAGACCAGCCTGACCAACATGGTGAAACCCTGTCTCTACTAAAAATACAAAAATTAGCTGGGTGTGGTGATGGGCACCTGTAATCCCAGCTACTCAGGAGACTGAGGCAGGAAGATCACTTGAACCTGGGAGGCAGAGGTTGCAATGAGTCAAGATCACGCCATTGTACTCCACCCTGGCTGACAGAGCAAGACTCCATCTTAAATTAAAAAAAAAAAAAAAAAAAAAAAGACAGCTCAAGCACCAACCAGTACAGATCACAGAGAGAAGTGAGGGATCCTTAGGGGAGCCAGACAGTCCAGTGGTGAAGGTTTTATACCAGAACAGTGAGAACTGGCAGAATGGGCACTGGGGAGATGTTCTGGAGGTAGAATTCATACTTGTCCCTGATATTTGTGGCCTCAGGGAGGGAGCAAAATCGAGATGTCATCAACCTGTGGCCCAACCCCTTTCTTGGCCATCCTCCTGGCCCTAATCACTATAGCAAGGGGTCCCATGTACACACACACATACACACACACACACACACACACACACACATGTGCGTACGTGTGGAGCCCTCAGCCTGCATATATCTATGCTACCACCACAAGCCACCTCTTGGCTACCTTGGTCCTAAGGTTGCACACATAGGCAGTGTTGTCTGCTCTCAGGAGGACCACCTGGGAAAGGGGCCTGCACAAGTCCTAGAAGCAAGCTCAAGGCAAACATTTGGTTAGGGACTTTCAGGATCCCTGAAAGTACTCGGAGTGAGGTATAGATGGGGAAGAGTGTGGGTTTCGGGTTGGCATGTCCCCTTGGCCCACAGATTCCTCCTCTCTTTGAGAGGATGTGGCTGGAGGAAGGAGACAGGAAGACCCTCTGATGCCTGGAGCACAGGGCAGGGCCTTCAGTGGCTGGGTGGTCTCATCAGCCAAACAAGGAACACATGCTGAGGAGTAGCTTGTAGGGCGAGGACAGCAAGCTTGGTCCCCAACGTGATGTGTTTTGGGTACCCACAGCTGTGTACCTCCAGGTTCTCTGGGATTTAAAGAAGTTTGGTTAGCGGGAAGATGGACAGTGTCTGGCTCTTGAATGAGTGCTGCACTGTGTACCATTTTAGTAGCAGAGAGGGCTCTCCTGAAGGATCTCTCTCTCTCTCTCTGTCTCCCTCTCCCTTCCTCCCTCCCCTCCCGCTCTGTTTATCTCTATCTCTTTGTCTCTCTTTCTGTCTCATATGAAAACATATGCAAGCACACACAAGGACTGGTAACAGATTTGACCTTCTCTGGGAAAGTTCAGTTTTGGGGATTTGCTTCCCTCCATAGAAGAAAAAAAAAAAACCCAAAACTTCTGGTGGTCTCTAGGGAGACAAAACAAAATAAAAAAGATGAAAAGCCCCTAGAACTCCAGTTTTAGGATGCAGTTTGCCTGCTGGGAACTGAATTTGTCATTTTCTAGTTTTTCCTTTTCAGTTTCTACTTTAGATGTTAAAGGTCTAAGTAAACTTCAGGAAATACTTTGGGGATTTTGAAGGAGAAATATATGAAAATGAAAGGCACAATGGAATCTTTTCATTCCAGGGGCAGGAGTATGGAAATGAATGAAACCCAAGTGGCTCTCCTCAGCCCCCTTCCCTCTCCTGAGAAGGGCAGGGGCTCCACAGGCCTGGACACCTCATTCCTGTCTTGATTCTTCACCAGTGTACCTATGCAGTCTAAGCTTGGGGACATACTGGTATCTCTGGGAGCCATTATGAGGGCTCACCAAATAACTTGGGATATGGTAAATCCTCAATAAATGGTAATGTCATTATTATTTCTATTATTATAATTACTATAATTTAATTCCTTTAAATGGTAGAGCCATGGTCAAATTACCCTGGGAGAGGCATAAGTCATACATGAAAACAAAAAGACTGCAGAGGAATAAACAAAATGATAATTACAATTGAGCCAGGAGGATTGGGATGTATTCTAAGAGGAGGTAACTCTTGGTGTAGCTGTAGAATTGGTGTTAATACATGGTGGATGGATGGATGAGTGGGTGGATGAGATGGATGAATGAAGGGACAGAGAGATGAGTGAATGGGTGAATGGATGGATGGGTGAGATGGATGGGTGGGTGGATAGAGTAGAGGAATGAATGGATGTAGGGATGGATTAATGGATGGATGGGTGAGTGAATAGATGAATGAATGGATGTAGGGGTGGATAATGGATGGATGGGTGACTGGATGGGTGGGTGGATAAATAGATGAATGAATGGATGTAGGGATGGATTAATGGATGGGAAGATGGATGGGTGGATGGATAGATAGATGAATGGATGAATGTAGAGATGGATTAATGGATGGATAGTTGGGTGAATGAATGGAATGGATAGGCGGATGAGTAGATGGATGAGTAGGTAGAGGGATTGATGGTTGGGGGAGGGAGGAAGAAAGGGATGGGTGAATGAATTTCCAAATGGAGATACTTCAAATAACTGTGTTTTTCTGCTCTCAGGAGCCTTGGAAAATTATTGGCTGTTCTCCTGGGCAGTTGTTCTACCTCCTCACCTAAGTCCGTATATCTACTTGCTTTACCAGTGCTGGGTCAGCGAGCAAGGTCACCAGGGTACCTGGGGGCAGTGTGACCCCCATTAAGAGGGATGTTTTGTTGGAACAGTGCTGAGAGAATGATGTGTCCATGGACCCAGGAACATACTTGCCCCAGTACTTGGCATACTTATTCTTCTGTGATCCGTACTGTGCTGCCTGCTCCTTAAGCCCTTCCTGTGTAGTCATACACAAAGCTACCTTCAGCCACCTTTTCTGGACTCTATCTCCATCCCTCTGCCTTTATCTCTCCCTGCCCCCAGGGAGAAACCCTGTTTTCTCAGCTATCCTCTTTCCTGCCTCTTCATTGTTGCCCATACTGTTCCCTGCTAAATCCTTGCAGAGCTGTTACTATTTCAAGCACCTTTGCAGGTCCTGGTCAAATGCCACCTCTTCTATGAAGCCTTTGCTAAGCTCCTTGAAGGGGTTAGGAATAGAAACATGTTTATGCTACTGTGATCCTGGTGTACACCATTCCCACAGGCTCTCCAGAATGTTGATCCAAGATTGACTTGTGTTTGGTTATCTGTGCCCTTTGGTCTCTCTTGGGACACTGAGCTCCTTCCTAGAGGTCAGGGACTCTCTGCTTCAGCTCTGTCTCCCATGTAGCCTGGCATCAACATGTAGTGGTTAATATCCCAGAACATTCTCATCTCAGAAGCGGGGACATTGTGCTGTGGCTGAGTTTATACTACATGCCACACCTGTGGATTTCGATCGTTGGGTGTGTGCCTGTTTCTTTAAAAGCTGCATTTCTATTGGCAGATCTTCTTATTTGATAGGGCTTTAAAATGATGCTCACTTAAAAAAAAATCCATGAGTGACTTTGTCTTCTCTTCAAAATCTTTGATTCAATGCATGTGAGCCCGTCTTGCACAGTCAAGCAAATAGTAGGTGCCTCAGATATTTCTAAAGGAATAAATGGATTTTTCTCAGAAGCCGTTCATTTGTCCAGCTCATGGTCCAGGGAGCAGTGGGCTGGGAGATGGACGCACTGAGTGATAAGTGAATCAATCGAGGCCCCAGAGAAGGAGAGGCAAAGGCAAAATGAAACCACAGAATGCAATTGTCCTATCTTCCCTTCTTAATTTTTAATAGTGTTTATGGGACAGTAACACATGGGGAAATATTTTAGAGACATTTATACATATTTTAAAGTATGACTTATGATTGATCTTTTTAATACCAGAAGAATTTGTATTTAAGTGTGAGAAAAAAACTTTGTGGCTGTGTGACTCAGGGCTTATTCTTTGTGAGAAGATTTCCAGGGCAGCCCCTCTTCTTTTTGAACTTCTGAAAAGCAAGAGAGGTCCCCTGGGAAGGAGCTTTCTCTAAGTTGGATGCATACAGGTGACACTGTGATGTGGGCAGGAATCCAGGGCTTGGGAGAGCTTTATCACACTCGCTTCCTCATTGTATTGTGTAAATGACGAGCCACAGGCCCACTGAGACCCCAGTCTCTTTTTGGAGAAGAATGCAGACAGATTCTTCTATATTGAGGACCCATGGTGCAGAACATGCAGGGGCACAGGGTATCAGGTTATAGAGACGGTTGGTAGCTCTGTGACCTTGGGCGGGTTAAGTCACTGTTCTGGGCCTGAGTGTCCACGTTTGCAAAACACCTGACAGTGATCTCCTGGGGAAAGGTAAGATCATATGTGAAAGCTCTGACCACAGCAATTGTTAGAGGAAAAAGTCAATGTCAGCAGTCTGCCTGAATCCTTTACTTGAAGACAGTGAAAGGAGACAGTTAGGAAAGGAGAAATGCA
The DNA here is from genome assembly GCF_008728515.1 of Papio anubis. Taxonomy (NCBI): domain Eukaryota; kingdom Metazoa; phylum Chordata; class Mammalia; order Primates; family Cercopithecidae; genus Papio; species Papio anubis. The sequence goes on along the minus strand of NC_044977.1, from coordinate 86,368,605 downwards.
CTTATATTTATTTTGCAGCAAAAATAAATAAATAACTGAGAAATGGGTGACCCCTGGGCTTGTGGGCTTGTGGAATAACTCAAACCTTATTTATTCGAATAGTCAACATTTGTTGAGTATCTGCCATGTGTTAGGTACCGTGCTTATGTTATTGTTTATGAATGTTGAAGAAGACAAATACGGCCTCAAGGAATTGAGTTTGGGAGGAGGACTGGATGGATAGATGCTAAAGAAATAATACAACAAATGTATGGCTGATGAAGAGAAACCTTAAAGGAGCTGTGGCCCATCTCATGAACTTTTAAACATGACTCACAAGAAGTATATTTGCGTAGAAAATTGGTGTGTGTGTGTGCATGTGTGTAGCAATGGTTTTTCCTTGTATGGGCATTGCACTGGTATTTTTATTTTACTATTTTTTAAATGGAAGTTCTAACCCACTTTATTATTTTTTAAATGGAAGTTCTATTGCCTACTATTGGGTTGCCACTTGCAGTCTAAAAGCTTCTGAAGAACAATTCTTTTTTTTTTTTTTTTGAGACAGGTTCTTACTCTGTCACCTGGGCTGGAGTGCAGTGGCGAGATCTTGGTTCACTGCAAGCTCCGCCTCCTGGGTTCACGCCATTCTTCTGCCACAGCCTCCTGGGTAGCTTGGACTACAGGTGCCTGCCACTACGCCTGGCTAATTTTTTGTATTTTTAGCAGAGACGGGGTTTCACCGTGTTAGCCAGGATGGTCTCGATCTCCTGACCTCGTGATCTGCCCGCCTCGGCCTCCCAAAGTGTTGGGATTACAGGCATGAGCCACCGCGCCTAGCCCTGAAGAACAATTCTTAACCTTTCCTGCCGCAGTTCCGTTGGTGCACTTCTGATAAAGTGAAATGCAATATAAAATCCTTCAGAGCTTCCATTTTGGGTAGCATTCACTCCCTGAAGAATTAGAGTCTGAATAAGGTGGTAGACTATAATCAATAATTGAATTCTAGACCTAGTCCTCGCTTTTTAGCTGCAAAATATAGGCATTTGTATTGGCACGATTGCTAGGATTTATATGCATATTTTTAACTCCCAATAATAAGTGGACAAAATGACTCTCTCTAGCTAATTTTAATGCTCTTTTACATCCAGATACTTATTTTCTTTCTTTCAAACTCAAACACCTTTTACTAAGGTCCTACTATGTGTCAAGTCTTTTTAAAAAAGAGAAAAAACATAGCCAATGCTTGTCTAGTATTTGTTATGTTCAAGGTACTAATCTCAGCACTTAAATGTAATAACTCGTTAAATACTCACAATAACCTGATTAGGGAGGTTCTCTTATTATTTCCATTTTACAAATGAGAACCAAGGTTCATGGAGGTTAATTAATGGGCCCAAGGTCAAGTGATGGAGTTACATTTGAATCTAGAGGTCTCGGGCTTAGGAACCTGTGTTTTTAAATTGTGGGCTTTGCTAGCACATAGGTTAAAACAGTCTTTTCCATGCCGCAAATGCCCCTTACTCTTTTCCCCCCCTCGAATGATTATTGTTTCCCCAATTATAGCCATAATATGCCTGTTTAATTTTTTCTTTTGTAGGTAGCTTGTCCCAAGGACAGGCATCAGTGTCTGAGCACCTCTGCTTTGATCCATCCTCTGGGCGGATTTACCCAGTCTGCCCTTGTAGAGTCTGGCCAAGTGAGGTTTTGTCCAACCAGATTGTGAGATAACATGGTGTGATGTTGTACAGCCACCTTTAAAAAATCCGTGATCTTGTTGCAGATGTACAATTCTGTTCCGTCAAACAAACAAAAAACCTGCCAGCTGCAATTGCCTCTTTCTCCTTCTGTGAAGTCAGTGTCATGTTTCCTACGTTTCAGTCATTCGGTTTTACCTTCATGGTTTTACCTGATACTTATTATTTTTCTATAAATTGACTTACTTAAAAAAAAAAACTTCAATAAAATTATTTAAATGAAAACCTTGAATCAGTACTATAAATAAATGACATAACCATTATCACCTTCCATGGTAGAAGTAATTGCTATGAAAACAAAATGAGAACATTAAATCCTAGCTGGTTTTGTTTGCCTGCTGATAGCCATTAGCTCGAGGTCTGTCCTCTCTCTGTAAAATGGAATGTTGGAGAGGTGGTTATAGTGGTCTGGGTTTAGTGGTCCATGGTTTAGTGGTCAGTATGCTAGGCTATGCTGCAGTAATAAGTACGACATTGAAATCTTGTGACTTACCCCAGCAAAGCTTTACCTATGGGTCACACAAAGCCTGCCGGGCTCAGAGTACTCTCCAGGGTCGTGTGCATCCTGAATCTCCACTTAAGGCTGCAGGCTATATTCATTCTGGCTCCATCACCACATCATACAGCTTGTCTGGTGGCTGCAGAAAGGGAGGAGAGGGTGAGAATGCACCATCTTTACCTGCCTCGGCTCAGAAGGGACCACCTAACTTCTGCTCACGTCTATATGGCGTAGGTCTAATGTGAAGGGACAACGCTGGGAAATAAAGAACACGTGAGTATTTTGTTAAAGGTAACCTTAAATACTACATCGAGATTTTGTTTTATTTTGTTTTTTTTTTTTTTTTTTTTTGTATTTTTCTCAACATAAGCAAAAGCATTGAAAACAAGTTATAAAGAGGAAAACTCTCTCATGGTGTAGATGTATGTTATTTAGTGTTGGGCCTGAGAACTATTTGCCATCAGCTCTCATGTTCAATCTGCAGGAATCTGTGCTTTAGCAGGTGCCAGCACCAAACCTGTGACCATGGGGCCATTGAGGACGGTCATTCAGGAGCAGGGCAACTTCCTGGAACAAAACTTCAACCTGAACAAATTTTGTTTGTTTTGGAAAGGGATTCCTCCCAGAACTTTGATTTACCATGGTTTAAAGATGCATAGAATGTCACTTTTATTGTTTTCATGTGATCTTGGCCTTGCCAACTGAGGTTTTACCAAACACGTTATTCTCTTTAGGAACATGCTAATTTTGTTTTTTGAGGCTATAGCCTGGTTTATGTGCACATGTTAGATCTCCCCAGCTAGAAGAAAGCTTCATGAGTATAGGAAACCCTTCAGCCTTCAAATTGCCCAGGGGTTCAATCACCAGCAGTAGATCCTGAATTGGTGATCTGGGTGCAAATAGTTTATTTACAAGGCGAACCCACGAAACACCAGCAGGGAAGTGGGGAAGTGAGACAGGGACAAGAAGGACATCCATAAAGCATATGCTATCAAGCCAGTTATTGTTGTGGACAACTGGAATTGTCATTTTCTAGGGAACTCTGGGAGCCCCTGTAGCATATACACCATGGAATTATCCCACCTACGGAGAAGGGAGCTGGGGCCTTCATACACTAATGCCACCAGTCACTGGATGAGAGCTGCTCCTGGGAGGATGTTCCTCAGAACTTCCTGCCCAGCTGGAAGGTAAGCGGATATGGAGTGGAGCACCAGTTGCATCTGCTACACCCGTAGTGCCTGTAGGTCAGTTTTTTTGACTCCCTGGGAGCCAGACTCCATGATCGCCCTCATTCTCTCCTGGTCTTCATGTTCTTGTATTGTCCTCTCCCACTCTGAATCAGGGCTGGTCCTTCCTGGCAGAAATGATGATGTGTGACTTCTCAGTCTTTGTCTTTGCCTTCGTGGAGCCAGCCACCATGTCATGAGAGGCTCATGTGGTTAGAAGCTGAGGCCCTAGCCAACTGTCAGCACTAACTGCTAGCCACATGAGGGAGCCACTTTGGAAGTAGATCCTCCAACCTCATTTAGCCTTTAGTTGATGGTGCGCCTAGCTGAGGCAACCACATGAGATACCCAATGCAAGAACTGCTCAGCTGAGCCCTTCCCCAATTCCTGACCCACAGAAACCATGTGAGATGAGAAATGATCATTATTTTTTTAAGCTACTAGTTTTTGGAGTGACTTGTTGTACAGTAATAGATAGTACATTAACTGTATTAGTCTGCCAGAACTGCTATAACAAAATGCCATAGACTGGGTGGCTTAATAAGCAAATAGAAATTTATTCTGTCACAGTTCTGGAGGCTGGAAGTCCAAGGTCAAGGTGCCCTCAGGATTGGTTTCTGGTGAGGGCTCACTTTCTGGCCTGCAGACAGCCACCACCTTTTTGTGTCCTCACATGGTCTTTCCTATGTTTGCAGGTAGAAAGAGAACTCTCTGGTGTCTCTTCTTGTTCTTATAAGACACCAGTACCAGTAGACAGCTTAGGGCCCCAACTTTATGACTCCATTTAAACTTAATAACCTTCTCAAAGGCCCCACCTCCATTACCACTGGGGGTTAGGGCTTCAGTGTATGAATTTTGGAGTGTGTATAGGGGGACACAATATATCCCATAATGCTCACCGAAGTCTTGCATGTTTTGGAAGTCAACAGAGGTCTCCAGCCCCTGTGCTTGGGTGACTTCCTCTTTAAGTGAGGGGTAACAAGTCAAACAAAAATGTGACTTTGGTGGGAACATAAAGAAGAAACGGGCCGGGCGCAGTGGCTCATGCCTGTAATCACAGCACTTTGGGAGGACTAAGTGGGCAGATCCTTGAGGTCGGGAGTTCGAGACCAGCCTGACCAACATGGAGAATCTCCATCTCTACTAAAAAAATACAAAATTAGCAGAGCATGGTGGTGCATGCCTGTAATCCTCGCTACTTGGGAGGCTGAGGCAGGAGGATCGTTTGAACCCGGGAGGTGGAGGTTGGGTGAGCCAAGATGGCGCCATTGCACTCCAGCCTGGGCAACAAGAGCAAAAACTCCATCTAAAAAAAAACGAAACAAAACAAACCAAAACAAAAGAAGAAACAGAGATAAATTATCTGTGCAAAGACTCTTTTAGTGAGCAGCTTCCTTGTGATGATTACATGCAGAAGTTCTTTGGGGGAGGTAGGAGAAGCAAGAAACAAGATACAATTTTAAAAGGAGCTGCACTGTTTCAGAAGGAAATTGCCACCTAAGGTGGGAGGCATTGCAGCTTCCTGGTGCTGGAAGCACTGAAGATTGCCCTGTCTCCTGTGTTGCCTGTAATCTCTGGCCTTAGTTCCTTCAGTCTGGCTACTTAGAGCTTTGTGTTTCTTTAGCAGGGGTGGGAGGCATTAGGAGCCCCTGGCCCTGTATTGCTGTGGCATTTTATTTGTCCTCTCTAGGGGGTGTATTTTCGAGCAGCAACTATGAGGTCACCCTGGGTGCAGCCAGATCCCCATACCTGCTAATTTAGCTCCTTTGTGAGCTATTTTATTTCAGATGCCTTCTGTGGAAATTTTGTTCCAGACTGACTTGAAAATGTTTTCAGTATCGATTCTCTCTTTGAACAATATAACCAGGGTTTGCCACTTGTTGGGGAAAAAGGAGCTCATCTTGAGCTTTAAGAACGATATGAGGTGAGCTTCCTGTGTCCAGCCCACCCCGGTCAGAACAGTATGAGGTGAGCTTCCTGTGTCCAGCCCACCCCGGTCAGAACAGTATGAGGTGAGCTTCCTGTGTCCAGCCCACAGTCAGAACAATTAGAATTGGGCTTCCTGTCCGTACAGTCAAGACAGGTATGAGGTGGGCTTCTGTATCCAGCCCACCCGGTCAAGGACAGTGAGATTGAGCTTCCTGTGTCCAGCCCACCTGGTCAGATTATGCTAATAATGTCTTCTCTCCAGGATAAAACCGGCTTTTCCCGTTGAAATCTGAATCATAAATAGTAACAAAGAATACCGTAGATACTGAACTGGCCTCTCAGGACTAGATGGACACCCTTAGTTTTTCATGGCTAATAACTGTTTTTTTCCATGGTCATGTTCCCACGTGGACTTCACCCACAGTGCTTGTTTCTGTATTGTTTGAGGTAGTGGGGAGGAGCACTTCCTCTTGGGAAAATGATTTTCAGTTGTTCACTTAGCAAGCACTTTTGATCCTGTTTTGCTTGAAACTTTGTATGCCCATCTGCATACATGCAAAAGAAATAGGCTCTCTGGGTCCTTCTTCTGTGATGATCATAAGTTTACAAATATTTCATTTGTCCTACCTCTGTGCCCATGAAATTGACCTCCCTGCCCTGCTGAAATTAAGTATTGTCGTATGACTTACTTTGGCCAGTGGAATATGAGTGGGGGTGATCTGTTTTATCTCCTGGAAGAAGCCTCTAAGAGTCACGTGTCTGTTCACACTGCCCAGCAATTGTTTTGTTTCAAATGCTAGAAGCTTTACCTCCCCTCCAGTTTCAATCATCCTTTTGAATCCAACCCTCTTTAAATTATTATTGTTTGCCTGTATCATTTATTTTCTGTTGGGATTTTGATTGATTCAGTCATCATAAAAACAGAACATGATCATTCAAGATAATTTAGAAAGTGGGGATGTAGAAATAAGTTTAAGAAAAAAAAATCCATAGTTTTATACCCAAACATCACTGATACTGACATGTGGTCATTTTTTTTTCCTTCTTGACTTTTCCTTGCTCAATACATTGTGCTTTAATTTGGTTGCAATCATTTGGTATGTACAATTTTAGGTGCTTTCTCATGAACATTATATTTTACATGGTGTTATTACACATAAGGGTCCGTTTTAATAACTGTATAATAAATGATGCAGTTTAAGGAAAAGAATTCTAAACTTTAATATCATAAAAATTATATTCTGCATAGCTGAAATATATCCTGTGGTATAGGAGGGGGTAAATAAAGAAAAACAAATTCAATGAACCTTTCTCCAGTGCCTCCCGTGTGCCAGGCTTGTGTTGGGTGCAAGATACAGAAGCAATTATGACAGAACCACCAAGGTCCCTTGGGCTTAACACTGGTAAATGTTGATTTTGTATCTAATCCTCTTGGATTTGGTTGGATTTGTTAGCCACACAATTTTTTAAAAATCTAATTTGACCAATGAAATTTTCCTCTTTTGAAAACTAATACACAAAAGATTGCTCTTTTCCCTGGAGAGGATTCAAGCTTTTGCAATTTGGGGGAGATAAACTTTATTACAAAAGAAGGCAAAATTATGAATAGGAAAGAAATCACAACACATTATTTAATCTAAAAGATAAAAGTATCATTTATATAGCAAACATACTACAAACATCCAGAAAATAGCATACAATTATTATTATTTTATAAATTGTTTTAATTAACTGCCTGGCAAGCTCTATAATCTTGTTTATTTCTTCTAGTTTTTGGCTGAATGCTTGTTGATCTACTCTTCATATGATGATGATTTTGTAATATCGTTTTCTATGGAGAGAATAGGAAGATGATTCATTCTCTTCTGGCAGTGGTTTTCCACATGGTTTGCACAGGAGAATATTTTGGGAACTTTTAAGAATCCTAATGTTCAGATGCTCCCTAGGCCCATTAAATCAGAATTGCTGGGGCTGGGTGCAGTGGCTCATGCCTGTAATCCCAGCACTTTGGGAGGCCGAGGTGGGTGGATCACCTGAGGTCAGGAGTTCGAGACCAGCCATGGTCAACATGGTCAACATGGCAAAACCCCGTCACTACTAAAAATATAAAAAATTAGCCAAACGTGGTGGCGGGCGCCTGTAATTCCAGCTACTCGGGGGGCTGAGGCAGAAGAATTGCTTGATCCCAGGAGGCAGAGGCTGCAGTGAGCCAAGATCGTGCCACTGTACTCCAGCCTGGGCAACAGAGGGTAACTCTGTCTCAAAAAAAAAAAAAAAAAAGGAATTGCTGAGACCCTAACATCAGTCAGAACCCCAGCTCTAGAATGGGTGATGGAAGTTTGATTTTTATTATTGGTGGTTTAGAAAAGTTTCTTTTAGCTTCACTACTTGTTACTGGCTTGTCAAATCTGGGAAAACCTCTCTCCAATTTCTTTCAGAAGTAAGCTGTGAGACTTTACATTGTTTCAAGTTTTCTGTGCAGTAACTAATCTTAAATGTTCTTTGAATGGAAGACACTCATTAACCAATTTGTAATGTGTTCTCATTTTCTTGGTATTTTATGAGTTTTATGTTATTTTTCATTGAGATCAGTATTTTGTGTCAAAGGAGTAAGAAATTAAATTTCCTGAAGAAATGGGATTGGATGAGACCATTTTGCTGAAAGAAGAACGTGAACAAAGGCGAAGTCCAGCAGGCGAGTCCAGTGTGGGGAGGCAGCCAGGTGCCAGGTTTGCAGCTGCGGGAATGCCATCGAAAGGGGAGAACTGTGTGCAGGTGGGAAAGGGCCGTGTGCTGGCAAGTGTTTAGTAAGGGAGCAGTATGTTCATGAAAGACAGTGTCATGCCATGTTGAGATTATTCCCTTCACACACGTAAGAGCTGTGTGAATCCCACCTCTGCCAATATTACTAACCAGCAATGACCATACGGGGAGGTAAATCGTACAGATAGCCCTCTGCACCCAAACCCAACCCATCTCCACTGAGCTTCTCCTTTGCAAGATCCTTACACTGCTATGGCCACACTAGTGCCACCTGCTCAAAAGAGAAGCATGACGGGCAAGTTGGGGTAAAGGAGACAGCAGTCTTAGCCAGTTGAGATTAAAATATCTTACTTTTGTTAATTTTACAAAAACATAGGCCTGTGAACACATGTTAGGTCCCCTTGGAGGGGCACCTACCAGGGAGGATCCCTGAACTGTGAGTGTTTTTAGTGTCACAGTTAACCCACCTTTGCTTCTGCGTATGAATTAGTAACTGAATGACATAGTGTGCTGGCAAAGCTCAGGCTTAAGTGACAACAAGAGAGTTGCTGATGACAAAGTTCTAGCCCAAGAACCTTAAAAAGCAGTACAAACTTGTGTGCCCTTCTCAGCATGCTCATTGTATTTGAAATGACTGTTGCTTTTTTAGGTAGCAGCTTCACAACCTGTTCAATATCATGATATGAAAAGCATCACTCTTAGGTTGCCATCCTCTTTCCGTTGTATACCTTGACAAGAGAGCCCTTTAGGAAATACAGCAAAAGCTGAACAGAAGCCGGCCTAGTTACGGGTTCTGAGTCTCCTCATTTTCTGACACAAAACAGCAATGATTGCTCCTTGGGGAATGACCACTGTGTGCATTTATGCCTTCCCAGCCATATGTGCCAAGGTTTAGCAGCTCATAATCTGGTTTCACATTCCTGGTCTTTGCCATTTCTGAGATGTATGGAGCCCCATGAATCCTAGAGGGGCTTGGGTCATGGGCAGTGCTCTTCCCCACGACTTGTTTGAGACAAGGCAAGAGATGGAATTTAGCCTCAGCCTGAAGGCAAGGACACTGGGCCGGAGCCTGTCCTTCACTCAAGGATATTTGAGTGCCTGCTCTGTGCCAGGTTTGGGTTGTGTGTTGGGGATAGATATGTTTCAGTCACTCTTGCTGAGTAACAACATGCCCCCAAACTTCATTGTGAAGAACAACCATTTTGTTGTGCTCATGGATTCTGGGGTCAGGAATTTGGACACAGGAGGGGTGGCCTGTGTCTGCTGGGACCTCATCTGGGATGATGAAGGCTGAGGATGACTTGATGGCTGGGGATTGGAATCATCTAGAGACAGCTCTGCTCACATGCGTATACTGGAACCTCAGCTGGGCTGTTGGCTGGAACCCTACGTGGGGCCTTTCCATATAGTCTCTGTCTAGTATGGTTTGGGGTTCCTCATAATGTGATGGGTGGGATCCAAGAGTAAGCATCCCTAGAGAACAAGGAAGAAGAGCTCGCTTCAAAAATCACTTGGCATCACTTCTGCCGTCCTGGTTGAGTCTGTAGAATTCCACCTAAATTCAAGGTAGGGAAGTGGTATGAGTTTAAAACTAACATGTAGAATGGGAAATATTGCGTCCATTTAGGAAAAAAATGGAATCTCAAAGCATCCCATATTCTGTCCTTATGGAACTAATAACCTAGTAGGGAAGACAGTCCTGCCCCAGATCACTCAACAGGTATCTATTGAGCACCTGTAATGTGCCAGATTCTGTCCTAAGGATTCAGAGATACATAAGACAGATGGAATCCCTGACGATGGAGCTTGCCTGCTGGTACAGAAATGGATGAGGAGTAATGAAATTAATATATAATGTAATTTCAGGTAGTAAGTGGTATGAAGAACAATAAATAGGGTAAGGGGATAGAGAATGGTAGGAGGTGCTGCCTCAGATAGCGCAGTTAGAGAAGCCTCACTGATTGGTTACATTCTAGGCAAAGGGAAAAGCAAGTGCAAGGTCCAGAAACAGAAATATTCTTGGCATATTTGAGAAATGGTCAGAAGACCAGTGTGGCTGGAGCAGAGCCAGTGAGGAGGAGTGATTGAAAATGAGGTTGGAGAAGCATCAAGGGGTCAGATGATGTAGGGCTGTGCAGGTTGTGGTGATGACTTTGGATTTGACACTAAGTGCTTATAAGAGCCAGCTTTTGCTGAGTTATACTGCAGTAATGACCAAATCTCAGTGTCCGACAACAGCTAATTGTGATAAGTACTGTGAAGGAAAATCTCAAGGGAAACCTTAAGGAATGGCTACCTACAGTCCACCTTTTAACCAAGACCCACATGGTTGCATGACCTTCATGAGTTGGCCATGGCTCTTTTCCACGTCCCTTTCGTCCCAGGACTCTGGCTGAAGGCCATGCCATTCTCTGGGAGACCGCTGTCCTTGTAGCAGAAGGAAAGGGTGATGGTGGAATCCATAATGGCTTCTAAAGTTGCGGTTTTGAAGTGCGTGTTTTACTTCCTGCTCGCATTTCATTGGTGAAAATAAGTCCGCTGCCTGATAGCAGCGGAGTGGGGGCGATTAATTCTCTCACAGGGAGGGGTAGAAATCAGTTAGGTGCAAGCAACAGCCTCTACCTGTGAGCCAGTGGAGGCTTTTGAGTGGGTAATGACATAACCTAGTTTGCATTTGCAGAATATCCCATGCAGAAAACAAATGTCACACTGCAGCTGAAAGGACAGTGAGGAGGGAGAGGGCCATGGTGCCTTGGTCCCCAGAGTGATGGCATGCAGAGGCGTCAATGCATCTACCTCCAGCACCCCAGGCATGATGTCAGGTGCTGCAGGAGGTGCACCCCTTCTCACACAGACCACATGGTCTTGTCAGGCACAAGACCTAGGGAACGACTCATTTCAGTACAGTGTGGTTGGTTCCTAGAGAGGGAGAGGGATCAGCCCAGGGGCCAAGCAGCCCACAGAGGGTACCTAACGCAGTCAGGAAGGTCAGGGAAGGAGATGGCCAGCCCTTTGGTGGAGATTGAACATCAAGTAGCAGGTAGCCAGGTGAAGAGGAGATGCTGGGGAGACAGGGGGAGGCCACTCCTGGCTGAGTGACCTGTACCTGCAAAGACTCTCAGGGGAGAACTGCTTTCTGTCACTGTTTCTGTGCGTGGGGGAAATCAGAGGGTAGGCCCAGCTGTCCCCTGACTTTCCTGTGGGGCCTGGCTGCATGTACCCCCTCTCCCCAAACCCTCCAGGAGTTCTCAGTCTCTCCCTGGATCTTGATTCCACTGGCATGAAATCTGTGAGTCTCACCTTGAGAATCCTCCCTCTGCTGCTGCAGGGTGGGACCAACAGTTCCCTGCAGTGGCAAGGGAGCTGTTCACACACTGAGTGAGCGGTCACAGCTGCCCTGAGCTCCACATTCTCCTCCTCAGGGGACTCCCTTGGAATTACCTTTGTCGTTTTATTTTCTCAACCCCTGTGTTTCCTCTGATCTTACTTATCTCTGGTCTTTTTGTCCAGACAGCTCTTAAGCCTTGGGAGGAAGCTTTTCCTCTGATCCCTTTTTAGGCCATTATCAAGTTCAGGGTGGGAGGGTACAGTCACTGTTTTTCCAGGCCTTGCTGCATCCCTTAAAGGCCTTTGGAGGGGACGCTTTGTGACCAGCGGGGATGGGGGAAGGATGGCTTGGTGCATCTGTCCTCACCCACTACCCTCTGCCCGCTCCTGCCTGCTCTTCCTCTGTGTGGCATATACAGTACTGCCCCCCTGAGCAGGACACTCCTCAGTGAGAGCCCCAGGCCTGACACTTCCAGGCTGTGTGGCCTTGATCAAGTTAGTTTCCCTTTTGTGATTTAGATTCCTCTCAGGCTCCTTGTGCAAACTCAACGGAAGAAAGTCTGCAAAGCTCTTAACCCAGGGCCTGGGCCATGCTAGGGGATCAGTAAGCAGTTTCTGCCACCTCTGTTACTGCTGCTTTCGCCTTTCCTTGTGAAAAAGAGAGAAGGAGCCAGAAAACTTGGGTTTTAGCCCCAGCTCTGCCTTAAGTAGCTAAGTAAACGTGGGCAGGATGCTTGACTTCTCTGAATCTCATTTTTTTTTTCTGTCAAACAAGATGAATGAACGGGATTGTTCTTTTTTTAATGGAGACTTGAATGGTGTGTAGGGGGACAGTTCTTTGTGTGGGACTGTGCACACTAAATGCCAGTTATCCCCCACCCATTGTTACAACCCAAAGGACCCTCCACCAAGTATTTCTCCATGTCCCTATGGGTTGGTGGTGGAACTGTCCCTGACTGAGGACCACTGAACTAGCTTACCCTAAACTTCACTCCTGCTGTGATGTCCTGTGTGGGGGGAAGAGTGAGGACGCAGTGGAGCAGGTAGACAGGGATGAGTTCAACAGGGCCCTCTGCTCCTGTGATGTTGGGACAGCTTCACTTCCTCTGAATTAGAAGCTTCTTGACCTCCACATATTGAGGAAGGAAGGGGTTTCTAACAAATGAAGAAACAGGCTGGGCACAGGCTTATGCCTGTAGTCCCCCTTTGGAAAACCCAGTTGGGAGGATTGCTTGAGGCCAGGAGCTTAAGACCAGCCAGGCAACATAGTAAGACCCCATCTCTAAAACAAAAAAAAAGAAAAAAAGATTAGCCAGGTGTGGTGGTGCACACCTGGGGTCCCAGCTACTCTGGAGGCTGAGGTGGGAGGATTGCTTGAGCCTAGGAGTTTGAGGCTGCAGTGAGCCATGAGCATGCTACTGCACTCCAGCTTGGGAAACAGAGTGAGACTTTGTCTCTAAAAACAACAACAGCAACAGCAAATGAAGAAACAAAGCTGATCTTGTGCTCCGGATCCCTCTTTGTCCCCTAGTCACATCTTATCGTTAATATATGATACCATGGGATGGTGTAGAGGCGACCATATGGTCACCAGAAATACACATTTGACCTCCAGTGATGTAACCTGAAGTGTGCCATCCAGAGAAAGGAGTCTCAAAGGGAGGTGCCTTAGGCATGCCAATAAGAGAGGAGCCCAGACATGGGGAGAGTACAGCTGTGTGCCTGAAATACTTGTTGCCCTGTGTGCCAGGAACCCATGAGGTAGGTGGGGGCTTTGTTGAGATGGTTGGGCTTCGCTGCGAATATCCATGTAGAGCTGGCTGTGTTTCCTTTCATACTGTTTCAGTATTTCAAAGAGGAAATCCAAGGTTGGAGATGCAACTCTTGGGGACTTTTCTTTTCCAGTGGATGCTCTGTGGTCCTGAAGACCACTGGCAACCTAAGTCCATCATGTTCCTTTCCCATTTATTCTCCCGAGGCTGACAGCTCTAAATTATAATGCTCCTTGCTGAATACCATTAATCTTAAGCAAGCAACTTACTGCAAGTTATTAGCTGCTCACCTTGAAATCCTTTGAATAAAGAAGAAAATTACCCTCCTGTCCAGAGCCCCTTGTTAATTGAATATGTGGTAGAAGAATACAGAGAGTGTCATTAACTTCAAGATATAAGGGTTTGTTGCCCCCTTTTTATTTTTATTTTATCCTTGGATGTTCATTTAATGAAATAAATTTGGTAATGTGGGGAAGATAATGTGGGGGAAGATTTTCTTTTCTTCCCCAGTAACTTTAATCACAGTCATCTTAGGTAAAAAGGTGTTAGTGATGCTATTGCCTGTGTGGTGCTTAATTTATAGGAGATGCATTTTGAAGAGTTTGTTGCACTTACCAGATAATTTTGTGAACCTTTTGGAACACTTTAAATGAGTTTTTATGAGACTTCCATAACAATATTCGGCGTATCTCTTTGATGTGGAGAGATGAAGATTGCAGACTTCATGGTCTGAAAAATTATGACATCTTTATTTACATTGGACTGATGACAGATTTCAGGTCATTTTTCCTATCAAAGATATCCTGATGAAAGTTAATATTTTGGGGAAGATTTTATGAGTTATAATATTACCTGGATTACAGTTTTCTTGAATTACATAAAAAAGTCCCTTGAGATTGTTTTAGGGAAAAGGATTCCACTTGTCTTCAGGTCTTGGGGGAAGCATCTTACTCCCTTTGTGGAATAAGAATTTCTATATACAGAGTGTCCTGCTGATTCCTCTGCTTGCACTTAATTCCCTCAATCTTGCATTCTTACTGAGTTACTGAGTTATTCTGTCGAGTTATTGAGACAGCTGTGTTCCCCACTAGGTCATAAGCTCTCCTGGGGTGTTTAGATATTCCCCAACCAGGTATACAGTTGACCCACAGTAAATTGTTGTCAGTCAAGCTGTGTTCAATGGAAATATGTATGATTTTGCTAGCCCTGCAAAGGCACTGATTGGACCTGATACCCTCCGACTCTGATTAATGCCTCCCCAGCCTTCTGCTTCTCTCTCCAAGACATAGCATCTTCCAGCAGGTTCCTTACACCCCTCTACCATTTGTCATTGCCATACACTGCAGAACCTGGGAATTTGTAATGACTAAGCTCAGGCTTCGGAGATAATGTGTTCAACTTCACCAGCTCCCGTGCAGTCTTGCTGAGGTCAAGGAGAACCACATTTGGATTTTTGGGTCTTTGATTTAGTGCAAAGCCAACTTTTAGAATCAGAGAGTAGGAGAGGAGGGGTTGGGGTCTAGAGGTCATCTTGTTTATCACCTTCATTACTTGGGGTACAGAGGAATGGATACCCAATGTAGTTAAGATGGACAGAGCTGCCTGGTGGGAAGGTGAGGTCCCTGTCACTGGAGAGGCTCCGGCAGAAGTGGAATGGAAGTCAATTTTGTGGTGACTGTTGTAGGAGGCTTTAAGTCTTGGGACAAGGCAGACTTAAGGGAGCATTAGAGCAGAAGACCTTAAAGGGCTCCCTATAGATTCTTATTTTGTCTAATTCAAGGGTGAGTGCAGTGTTTACAGATTCTTCTTAGCTTTTCCTTTTTTCTCCATAAATGACAGTCCCTTCCTTGTCATTTTTTCCCCATAGGTTCCGCTTCTTCAGTCCACTGTCTTCTCATTTTTGCCCTAAGCACTTTCCTTCACTCCTTTCTGCTCTATTTTTGTCTACATTTTTCTTTCTTTCCTTTCCTATATTTGACTTGTTAGTGAGCCCTTCAGTAGAGCCAGCACAGGGCTGTTCTATTTGACTCCTTGTGATTGAAGGAAGAGATCTTGAGAAGAGGAACAGTAAAGTGACTGGTGGAAATGAGGTCAGTGGGAGCCTCTGCACAGAATCTGGGACACTAGGTTCTCCAGAAATGCTTATGGAATGAATGAGTTTGTAACTTCCATTCGCTTGGGCTAACATGATTTCATATTTGCATAATGGTGAGTAGGTTGTGTTTGGTAATTCCTGCAAAAATATCATTGGAATTTTCTACCTGATTGGAGTGCTTATCTTTTAAAATGCAAAGATAAGTGAACAGCCCCACAGTGATGTTGAATAAGTTAGGGTGATTTTGGGGTGGGGGTTGTTCGCAATTTTAAATGGGGAGCCCAGATTTGGAATTCACTTCCCATGATGCTGTGGGTACTGAGGAGCCACCTTAGGAGACCTGGATTAATTCTATTTATAGTCCAAATGAGATTCCCAGAGTGTTTGCCAAGGTCAGCCGACTTCTCAGCATTCCTGCCAGTGTTAGTGTGGCTGGCCTAGGAGCATGGGACCAGGCCACACCATTAGGGCAGGCTTGTTGACTCTCTGAAGTTTGTTTATGCAAATGAATTCACGATTGATGCAAATGGGAGAGATGGAAGGCCTCTTTAGGTGGTCCGGACCAGCATTCCACGGAGTCCAAAGGCTCAGCCGAACCAATTTGCAGGGTCTCATCTGTTTCAACACTCAGTGCCGGGAAAGCTGATCTGTAGTTGCCGCATCCCAAAGGTTCTGCTCTGAACTTTCACTGTCCTACGTGGAAGAACTTCTGTGCACGGGCCTGAAATTCCCTTGCTGCACCATTTTATCTTTCTCGGTTTTATTCTGCATTACATGGTGCTCAAAACGGTGAGATTGAAATGGATGTTTGAGGACACTGAGAATATGAAATGTGCCGTCAAAACTGGCAGGGGAATGTTGCTTATCCTGCGTCTGCCTGTGAGCTGTGTTAGTTGTGACACGAGAGACCCCAAGGGTCACTGGTTTTAAAAGTACAAAACTGAAAAACTACAGAAGAAAACAAACAAACAAGCAGCTTTTCAAATTTCTTCAAAAGTATCAAGACTGAAATAGGTTCAGTGTCTGGTCTTGAACCCGCAAAGAAAGTAACAGCCTGTGTGAGTCGGGTCCGTGCCTACCACAGGGCTGTGGCCTGTGCCCACAGACCCACTCAGCTCATGTAAAGGGATTTTTTTTGGATATAGTCCTTTTTTTTTGGGCTCCAGAGATTTGAAAATAAAGCTTCATGGTCCATGGAAAGGGATTGGGAACCGAGTTACATTTTGCTCGATGGGCCATAGACTGTTCGTTTTGTTTCTGTTTCATGCATTTATTTTACAATTTATTACTGCAGTTCAACTGCACACAGACAATTGCCCTCATGGAGCTCATAGTCTAGTAGGAAAAACAGAAAGTAAATAAATAAATAAATAAATAAATATTAAATGGTGACTCATGCAATAAAGACAACAGAGAACAGTGATAGAGAGTAGTGTGCATGCGTGCAAACATGCGTGTGTGTGCTTGTACATGTATGTGTGTGTGCATGTGTGTGTATGCAAGTATGCGTGTGTGTGTGCAAGTGGGCGTGCGTGTGTGTGTGCAAGTGGGCGCACGTGTGTGTGTGTGTAGGTGGTGATGATGGATCAGGGAAACACTTCCTATATAAGGTGGAGAAGAAAGGCGTCTCTCTGAAGAGGACACATTTCAGCCAAAATCTGAATGATAATGATTTTTCCAGGTCAAGAGTGAGGGGGAAATGGTTGAGCGTGGTGGCTCACGCCTGTAATCTCCGCACTTTGGGAGGCCGAGGTGGGCAGATCACCTGAGGTCCCCATCCTACTAAAAATACAAAAATTAGCCAGGTGTGGTGGTGGGTGTCTGTAATCCCAACTACTTGGGAGGCTGAGGCAGGAGAATCACTTGAATCTGGAAGGCACGGAGGTTGCAGTGAGCCGAGATTGTGCAGTTGCACTCCAGAGGGTGAGCCTCTGTCTCAAAAAAAAAAAAAAAAAAGGTGAAGAGGAAAGGATTGCCTAGGAATAGGCCATTCTAGTGATAGGTACCCAGGCGGCTCTGCCAAGAGACCCAGAGAAGACCAGGATAATTCGCCCTTGGGGCCAGTTGACCTTCAGAGAGAGGCTTCCACATCAGACCCAATAGGAGCAGAAGTTTGTGGATTCCCAGTACAAAATAAATTACTGAGTAAATGTCAACATATAATTAACAATCAGTGTATATAATAAACATATTCTTGATTCAGACGAGTCTTAATGGCCACATTTAGGGCCACTCGGAAGCACGGTTTGGAATGCCAAAATATTGCTGCTGTGGACCTCCTCTGTGTCGAACATTTTGCCCTTACGAGGGCCAAGAGATCTCCCTTCCTCCCTTACTGCCTCCCTCCCTCCCTCCCTCCCTTCCTCCCTCCCTCCCTCCCTCCCTTCCTCCCTCCCTTCCTCCCTTCTTCCTTCCTTCTTCCTTTCAGTTCAGCAATATCATCCAAGGGCAGATCAGTGAGTAAACCCTTCTTCTATTGGAATCAGTTTTGTTCAGTAAAAGCTTTTTATATGAAGTCTGGCAAGTGTGCATTTTAAAGCTTCTATTCTGTTTAAGAAACCAAATTTTCATCAAACTTGAACTCAGCTGGAAAGATGAGTAGATTTTATTATTTTGCCATGTCAATAGATTCCAGTCATTCACTAGGCTTTGTCAGATGTTTTAAACTAAAAAAAAAAGACAGATGGAGTAATTTTTGTGAACCTTACACTGAATCATCAGAGGCCTTATGTACTGATGGAGAGAGCCTAGACAGGGGCCTGACCGTCTAACTGGGGGAGGAGAAAGCATGTGGACCAAATGTTCCTGAAGGACCTTACACATCTGGAACTTTGAAGATTCCCTATTTTAGGTACTTTCACGGAAGTTTCATGGGCCTTCTATTTACATTTTAAAGATGATGACTTTTTTTTTTTTTTTTTTAAAGGAATAGCTAGATGATCAGGAAAGTTGCTTACTGAGGCTTTGTCATGAGACATCAGTTACTTTGCTGTGCCAAAGTGATCTTGATGGGTTACTGTGAGAGGAGCCCAAGGAAGAGCTTTGATGATTCTTAAACCGAATACGCGAGTGCTGTCAGGTACATTCTGGCAGGCCCTGCAGTCTTTGTGGTTGCAGTTTTCTTGGGTGGCAGGGCTGACCTCTGGTGGTGGTATGATTCACTCTGGAATGCATTCAGAGCCATTGGAGGTCATGCTGCCCTAAGTAAATCACTGTCACCGAGGAAGGGCAGTTTGTTTACGAACACCCAGATTCCAAATATGAAATGTTTTATCTCAAACACTATTAGAAAAAATTATAATCTAAAATGATGATTAATTAAAACAACTCAGATGTCTCTTGACACTGAGAAGCACAGATGATTAGGTAAGGTGGGACTCACAAAAAACTTAAAGGCTTAAACCGTTCAAGCTACCAGCCAGAGTGTGAGCCGCAGAGTTCTGGCTCAGTTCAGAATGTTTAGCTAGCCAGAGGTCTGCTTCTCCAGGACCATGGTCTGTGGCTCAAATGGCATGCCACTTCCATGGGATATCTTCCCACTGAACTTTGGATTATTCGAGGCTGAATTCCTTGATCCCTGTCTCTCCCCATGTCTGTCTGCCTGCTCCTTCTGGCCATTTTCCTCTATCTTCTGTCCTTCTGTCTGTCTGCCTCTCCAACATTCATTCCTGTCTCTGGATATCCTTCTTTCCTCACCTGGAGCCTACGAAGGTCTCACTCTCTCCTTCCTTTTCTTCCAATCTCTGGCCATCTCCTCTAAATGGCCAAAGAGAAAGCTCTCATTTCCATGGATGGCCTGACCATGGAGCTGTCGAGCATTTTCCTTGCCAGCGCTGCTTTGCACAGCCGAGCAGTCCTTTGTAATGTTTGCCCTGCAGGTCTGCCCTGCCAGTGCCTCCTTCAGGCATTCACCACTCCATTCTCCCCTTCCAAACCCAACAATGCTGTTTACTCTCCATGGGCTGCCAATGTAAATCCACATTGAAAGGTGTTCATTTGATTTGGCAGAAAATGTGTTATTCATATTAGGCCTGTGCACTTGTTTTCGGTTGAGCCTTTGACATGTAGTCTTTGGCAAGCCCTGGTTGCTACACACAGCACTGCTGCAAGCTGCTTGGATGTGACAGTATTTTGGGCTTTTCCCCCCTCTGGAAATGTAGACTCTCCCTAAATCTAAAGACTCCCTCTCCCTTTGTTGTACGTTAAAAGGTGGTCTCACTTCCTGAATGGCCCACTACTTGTAGGTGGGGATGATATAAACCCAGCTGAGCAAGTGCAGGCCTAGAACCCAACACTAAGTACGTGGAGAAGGTGACTACTAATTCTATATAACATATTTTGTAGAGTAAAACCTTAGTTCTAGAATAAAAGTATGTGAATTAGATTGAAACATGAAACTCTTGATATTTGGTCATTTTTGACTTAACAAAACTGACCCTTTCATATGATTCAACCTACTAGTATTGAATGACTAGAATGCAGGGCGGACATTGTTTATAATAACTCTTTGCTTTCTGTTTTATTGATTCATTTGTTCAAAGTACATCTGTTGATCATATTTTCTATGCTGAACATTTTAGTAGGTATTGGGATTACAAAGATAAATCAAGTTTCTTTCCTTCTCTCTAGCCAGGAAGACCAACACTCAACCAAATCCAAAACATGTCAGGTGCTTCAAGAAGGGCCTCTCTGAGAGTGCTGAGGGCAGGATGGGGTGACCAGCTATCCTGGTTTGCCCAGAACTGTCCCAGTTTTAACACTGAAAGTCCTGGGCACTAAAAGAACTGGGACCAGTTCACACTAAGGGATGGGGGCATTTATGGCTTTTTGTAAAAATAACAGCTCTGTGACCTGAAATGAAGCCCATTCCTCCTCCTTGGGAGAGGCAAGAAGTACATCAGCAATATAAAAGCTCTGTGAAGTCTCAGAGTGGAGAAAACTGTTTAATTTGTTTAACCAGAATTTCTCTGACTTATTTGATCTTGGAACTTTTTTTGTGCTTAACATCTTGTGAACATCTTTGGGTCCTCCCCTCTTTGTCCTTTGGGGAAAAATTACATCACTCTCTATCCTAAAGTGCACATTATTACCTTGTATTATTAGCCTTATCCATGACTTGGGCAACAATTAGTATTAAAATAGCCCATCACAAGAAATTTAATAATAATGCAATTTTAAAAGGTCAGAAGGTTGCTAATGTGCTGTGGAGGGTTATGAGTTCCCACAAGGCTGCTTTTTTTCTGGCTGACACACACAGAACCAGGCTGGTTGCTCACTCTTTCTGCAAGTGCATTTTTTGCACCAAAGGCAGAAGCAAGTTGTTATGGAAACGGAAACAGTCACCCCATCTGAGAACAGCACCTTGCTAATAATTAGAGAACATGGCTGAGCAAACTTCAGTGGTAATGGTTAATCTTTGCAAAGCACAGGTACATCTAAAAGACTGAACAGGTGTTGTTTGACCTTTGCACTTTCCAGCCCCAGAAAATTTTAATTTAGAAATTGCTGAAGAAGGTCAGGCTTTGAGTCTTTACTTACTTTACAAAAGGAAGTCATCCTTTAATATAATGGTAATTGCCTAATTTAAAATTTTAAAGATGTCTCCTAAGCTTATAGCATGTCAGCGTGGTTTGTCAACCCCTGTGAGCTTGTTAAAATGCAGATTCCTGGGCCTCTCTTTGGACCCACTGGGGGATGGTTTTGGAATTTGATTGCTTAACAAACTGTCCAAATGCGTTTGATGCTAGCTAATTGGGGCTGGTCCTTGCTCTAGGTTAGGTATCGGTAAACATTTTCTGTAAAGAGATGGGTGATAAATAGTTTAGGCTTTGCAACTCTGTATCTTTGTAGCACAACAGCAGCCAGAGACAGTACATAAAGGCAGGGACATTCCTGTGTTCCAGTACAACTTCATGTGCAAAAACAGGCAATTGTAGGAAACTATGGCCCAATGGAGGAATTTGGCCATAGTTTGCTGATCCCTGCTGTAGGATGTGCTAAGTGCTGCCGAGTTGTTGGGACTTCCATTTTCACAAGTATTTGTGTTAAAAGCCAGCCACCCACACAGACTCCCCCTTCAGTCCTACCCAATGACAAGCAAAAAGAGAAGATGCCTTTGCTGGGTGAGGGGAGGCAGTTTCGAACGATTGTGTGGCAAACCATTCTGATAACCACAGTTGCTGAGATGAGTTTTAAGTGGGTTGGGATCTTCTTGCCACCTTTCTTAGTTGTGGATGAGGTGATTTCCTGGTTTGGGGTTATTACAAAAGTAGAATGATGAACTTGAATTATCTTTTTTTTTTTTTTTTTTTTTGAGACGGAGTCTTGCTCTGTCGCCCAGGCTGGAGTGCAGTGGCGCGATCTCCGCTCACTGCAAGCTCCGCCTCCCAGGCTCATGCCATTCTCCTGTCTCAGCCTCCCAAGTAGCTGGGACTACAGGCGCCCGCCACCATGCCCGGCTAATTTTTTGTATTTTTAGTAGAGATTGGGTTTCACCATGTTAGCCAGGATGGTCTTGATCTCCTGACCTCATGCCTTGGCCTCCCAAAGTGCTGGGATTAGAGGCGTGAGCCACCGCGCCCAGCCTGAACTTGAACTATTTTGAAGACAAATCTCAGGTTTTTCTGAAAGGAGGAGATGGACATTTGGTAGTGGCAGTGTTGGTGGAGGCATTGATTTTCGAGGTATTGTTCCCTTGGTTTCTGCCTCATTTGCTGCTATGGGACTTTTGGTTGAGCTTCTGCTGTGTCTGGGGCTGGGGGTGTTGAGGTGAGGCACGCCCAGCTCCATCCGCACAGTTGGATTTGTATCTATCCTCTGACTTCCCAGGACATTGGAAGTCTTCTTTGAGAGTTCAGACAATTCAGTGACTTAAGTTTTCCTTGCCATTTTCAAGTGCCAACGTAGCACTGACTGTGTCATACACATTGTAGCTGGTTTTTCATTGCTTTTAAAATGCTTTTGAAGTGAAAGAGGGCCCCGTTGTGTAAGTGTTCATAGTTAGCATTAGCAAATGGACTTGGAGGGGCCACGGGGGATGTTTCCTCTGGCCCTCTGAAGATTTGCTGAGAAATCAACTCTCAAGAGGCAGATTAAGGGCCGGCGCAGTGGCTCACGCCTGTAATCCCAGCACTTTGGGAGACTGAGACAGGCGGATCATGAGGTCAGGAGGTTGAGACCATCCTGGCTAACACGGTGAAACTCTGTCTCTACTAAAAATAAAAAAAAAAATAAAAATAAAATTAGCGGGACGTAGTGGCGGGCACCTGTAGTCCCAGCTACTTGGGAGGCTGAGGCAGAATGGTGTGAACCCAGGAGGCGGAGCTTGCAGTGAGCCGAGATCGTGCCACTGCACTCCAGCCTGGGTGACAGAGTGAGACTCCGTCAAAAAAAAAAAAAAAAAAAAAAAAAGAAAAAGAGGCAGATTAATTGGAGAAAGTGCATACACATTTATTTCATTATTGTTTTTTGTTATACAGGAGCCCTCAGAATGAAGACCCAGCCCCCAGTGGGGCGCAGAAGCTGATATACCATCTTGAGGTTACAGAAAAGATAGAGGCTTGGCAAAACAGGTCATTGGAGGCGAAGAAGAGGAAATTTGTTGTGCAGTAAATGATTACTAGGGAGAAGTCAGTGGGCTTGAAAAGCGCACAATGTCTGGGACAAAGTCTTTTGGGCCCAAAGAGTGGACTGTTGTTTGATATAGAAGTCTGTCCAGGTATGTTGGCAGACTGTAGTTTTCCTTCCTGAGATATGGGTTCAGTTAATGAAAACTCAAGGAAGGAACTGGAGGGAGTTGTTTTCTTCTTTGGTATATCCAGACTTTAGGCCGATAAGGAACCTCAGAGAATGCTGTGCATTGCCTATATTTGGGGGTCCTTTTCAGTTCAGCTTGCACAAAGCACGGTATTTTGGGGTGTCCGTTTCTGAACCCCAACACACTTTTTCGTGTTCTATGGTGTTACAATGGCCGTGGAGTTCATTTGTCCTAAGTGTGAACATCCAACCAGATTATTGGCTTTTCTTCTTGCCTTGCTCCAGGATTCTGTTTTTCCAAATGGTTTGCTTAGTTTCAGATTTCCCTTTTATGTGTTTAAGGAACAAACGGTTCTCCTGGACCACAGCCATGAATGCCCTGACTCATTCTGCCTTCCATGTGTTTCTTTTCACATCCTTGAAGCTTCTTTTTGTGTGGCAGCAATTCCTTGCTGTTATCTTATTTTCTGATTTCTTTTGAAGGGATAATGATGGTGGCCAATTTGTGCATTTTATAATGTTTTAATTCACGTGTGCTCCTACTAAAGCTGATGCTGGAAACAAATGGTATGCACACCTGAGTTGTTCTGATTTAGCCTTAAAATCTGTTTCCCGCACGAGTCTGTATATTGTGGTGTCATTAGCTTGTGTAGCTTTTTGATGTCATTGTCATCTCACTGTTAGCAATACAAAAACATTTTCTTTTGGCATATTTATATCCAGTTTTAAAACTACCCGGTATTTATTCATTACCAGGTAATTTATAGTCTTCCTTTGTTGATTTTTTTTTTAAACCTTGGCTTTTAGCAGTACATGAACTTTGCCTAACCTGCCGCCAAAAAGTGTTGCTTTCTCCTTTGGTTGAGGTTGGGGGAGTGCTCTGGAGGTGTTGGTGGTGATTATTTCAGGCAGTCCAGTGTGGGATTAGGGAGCTGGAGTCAAAAGTTAGAAGGGCCGGGGTTTCCAGTATAGCCCCAGACATCCTGGCTGGGTGGCCCAGAATCTCAGGCTCCTTCTCTGCAACTTGCAGATGATAGTAGGTTACTGGGAGGCAGCTGTATCAAATGCGTGTGAAATGTTGAGCTTATGCCTTCCAAAGAGTGAGTCCCCCATAAATGGTAGCTGTTAACATGATGCCAAGGAAAAGGTGGGTAAATCCATTGTATCTGCTCCACAGCATGAGTCTCTCCCTACTAACTCCACCTCTCCCAGCTCCTTAAGCATAAATACCATCTATCTAACTATGCCAGTTTTCATGAGCTCAAGCTATTTTTGACCTAAAATGCTGTGACTCGTTACAATTTCAGCCTTCAAATTCAGGGTTTTTTATCTGTGGCTCATTATTTTGGGTCTTGGACCGACGTTATTTTACAAGAAAAATTTGGCAGGACGTCTTCGGTTTCCTCAGTTTCACTCCTAGTAACAGAAGTGGTAGGTGGAACAGTCACATTTCAGGACTAGGTTGCTCCCCATCCAGGAGGGGTTTTATCCTCTCAAAAAGCCAACTCCTCGGGCTTTTTTAATGGAGTAGTTCACTTTGGAAGACTGTTGGCTTTGGTGAAGTATCCTGCCCCCACACTTGTATCCTGCTGTTATGAAGCTTCCTTACGAGTTTCATTTTTAGGAAACGTCTTCTTTAGTGAAAACCATCATATATGGTGATGATGCTGTTTCAAAAGTTGATCAAGGGCCTGAAACAAATGCTGTGTGATGGGTGCGGAGTGCTCTACTTCACGCTCTTCTGATTGCTGCTGAGGCGACGTTTTCTTAATTTCACTGGTTTCTGTGTGGTTGGATTCCTACTTCTTTGTCCCCTATATTTATCTTTAACCTCAAGTGAATGTTGCTGCCTTTGTTGTTCATGAGCAATGTACACTCTTGAATTCCAGCTCTGTGAAATCGGTACAAAATGAGGTAAGGATAATTTTTTAAAAAGGATTACCTTGTTCAAAAATATTACCTTATTTCCACGGATCTGTCATCTGTTTCCATGGAAATAGAATTAGGAGATGACTTCTGACGATCATTTTCAAGGCTGGCTCCTGATCCCCACTCCAGTTTCCATAGAGATGGAAGCAAAACTAGCAGAAGACAAGGTAAAAAGGAGTCTGTAAAGTAGTAAGCTGGAGAGCTGCCCTGCAGAGAGGAGCTGTCCAGACCCTTCTCTGGAGGTTACTGTATGGTCCGTTTGGTCATGAACCCTCAGTGATGCTAATTCTTGCTGAAAGCTCAGGGGTTAGTACTCAGAAAATAGCCTTTGCCTTAAGATGAGAAGCTCTGCTGTTCTCCACTCTTTTTTTTTGTCTTTTAGAGTTGGCTTTAGATACGGCTTTACCCCTCCTGGGTACCTGCCCTGGCCTCCTTTCTGGAGTTGTCTCCAAGGCAGTTGAGACAATCAGGTATTGATTGCCTAGTGATTTTGGTAACTCTGGTCTCCCAAGGTGGACAGGAAGATGGAAGCCAGCTTTTGCCTACCCAGAGAGTCAGTCTCCCCGAGTCTCCACACTGGCAGAAGCCTTTGGATTTTCTGTCTGCTTTAGTAAGCAGATACACGAAGACAAAGGCAAAGTTGAGTGGCATCATCACCAACTGAACTGTGCTTTGCTGTTTCTGAGGGCTGTCTTGGTTGTTTGCCTGGAAATTACGAAATTGGCTTTATGCTTTTACTTAAATCCAGCCAGTCTACATCTTTAACAGAACAGTTGGTCAGATGCTGGCTAATTGATACCATTAACAGAAATAATCTGTCAAAATAAAAACTGATGTCCTTTGAAGAAAGCAGTTTTAAAATAAATAATGATGGAATGGGATGGATGAATGGGATTTTCCTCCTTTGGATCCAGGGCTTTTGGTTCTGGGCTACAGAAGGGCAGAGTCTGGGACACAAACAGATGAGGCCGCCTAGTGAGGAGTTGGTTTTCGGATCTGTGGAAAGCCTCTGTTTGGAAGGCACTATAGGTGACAGCCTTGAAGCTTCATTTGCATAGCAAACACGTTTCTTTAAATTTAGCATCTATATTGATTTGAGTTGGTGGCTGACAGTACCCAGCACTGCCTCTGCCCACACCGTCAACCTTTTTGGGAGGAGAGGGTTTAGTAGTGGCTTGAAGCCCTACCTTAAGAGACTGTACATAGCTCATCCTGAGAAGGTCCTGTGACCCTTATCAGAGGCCCGGTACCTTTTTGATTTTGAAAGAGGAAAAATGGGAAAGAGAAACAGCCATGACTTTGCTGAAGATTAAACTATTTGACTCAAAGTAGTAATGTGACCACTTGCATTGTCTGTCAATACCTCAGAAGTTGCCTGTGGGTTACTGACATGCAGAAAGATCTGGAAGGCTGGGCCTTTGGGCAGTCTTGCTCTCTTCTGGCTCTCCCAGAAGAAGCTGCTTCTGCAGGAACTCTGTTGCTACTCTTGGGAAACCTTTCTCCCGTGACCCAGCTAGATTCTTGGGTCTCTTGGTGTTTGGCTGAGATGTTCTAAGGCAGCTGTCTATATCCTCATGCCTCCTGCCCAGTGGTAGAGGAAACACATAATTGGGGGAATTTTGCTGGGATTCCCTGCAAGGGACTGAATGTTTATGTTCCTTCAAAATTCATATGTTGAAGCTTAATTCATATTTATATGTTGCAACCAAATTTGTATTCATATGTTAAAGCCTAATCCTCAATGTGATGGTAGTTGGAGATGAAGCCTTTGGGAGCTAATTAGGTCAGGAAGGTGGAGACTTCCTGGTGGGATTAGTGCCCTTATAAGAAGAGAGGTCTGTGAGGACACAATGAGACGGTGGCTGTCTACAAACCCGGAAGTGAGCCCTCACCAGGAACAGAACTGACCAGCGACTTGATCTTGGACTTTGAGCCTCCAGAACTGAGAAGTATATGTCTGTTTTTAAGCCACCTAGTCTATGGTATTTTGTGATGGCAGCAGAAACTGACTAAGACATCTCCGAAAATTCTTCAGCAGGGTCTGTGGGTTGAACCCCTTTGTGTCCAGGGCTATCAGTGTCTATGCCTTGGAATTTCTTAGCCTTCACTTCTGAGAAGGTTTCTTTTTTTCTTCTTTTTTTTAGTTTTGCATTTTATGTCTTAGCTACTGTTCTTTTTTTGGTTTTCTTTTGTCTTTTGCCTTTTTTGTTAAATCTTATTTGGAAAGAAAAGGAAAATATTCGAGAAATGTGAGTGTAATATGATGAATGACCTTAGCTTGATGTAGTGACTCTACATTTCTGAAACCCTTGCCCAACAGTGCCAGGAGGTGAGTGGAGTACGTGAGGCTCTCAGTTGACCAGGTGGGAACCATGCTCAGGCCCATCTGCTGTGCACTTGCTGTGTGCCATGTGTGACACCAAGTGCATGACCTTGCTTTGTCCTTACAACAACCTGAGGAGGGAGACAGAGTGGGCACACAACAAAGATCTGTTGACTGAATAAATGAGTGCTACCATCTGCATTTCACAGATAGGAATCTGAGGCTCATGACTGATGTCAGCCCAGCTCTATGAACCCCAAATCCCATACCCAACATCACTGAGATACATGAACCTACTGCTGAAGCTAAAGTCCCACCTGGACTTGGAGGCCCAGGCCACAGAGCTGGGATTAGTCACTTCTCCCAACTGCCAGCCACTGCCCCCAACCCCAATCATTGTTAGTAGCTATATGTGTAGTTTCTGTCTTGTCTTCCTTGGAGGCCCAGGTCATATGTTGCCTCTTCTTCTGAATCTTCTAAGAACCATACCTCTCTTCTGCCCTAACAGGCCTGGCTGTTGTCCTGCTGATGTCCTGGGATGTACTTGGTCAGTGACCCTAGAGTTGGGCATATTGCGTGCACTAAGCCTGTACTTGCCTGCTCAACCTTCCACCCTGGGCAGCTTTTGAGGGTAAGGGCTATGTCTTGCTCTCTACATCCAGTGGGTGCTCAGTAAACATTTGCAGAAGGAGGCTACCTGATAAATGTTAATTTTCAGTAGATGTCTTTGAGCTGGTCGACCATCTGGTTGGCCTTGTCATGATGAATAACAAAGGCTTCTTAGGGTTCCTGCCCCCCACCATATATAACAGGAGGCTTCTCTCTTCTCTGTGACTGGTGGATGGTTCTAGCCTGAGTGGAAACAGCTGACACTGAGAGTATTCACCCTTCACTTATTGTGAAAAAGGGTTTGGTTGCAGGGTCATTAATCAAGCTGTCAGGTAGAACATGAAGGTCTTATTTATTATATAAGGAGGTACTTTATAAAGAAATTGAGCTATGGTGATGAATAGATATTGGACACTAATTATGTTGCTGCTATTAATCAAGATATTCATATTTAGCAGTAACAACAACCGTGAGGGGTTGTAAAAGTAAATAAACTTTCCCAAGGGTGAATTGTACTATTCAGTGATTAACCTCTCATTATGAACATTGGCTACTTACAAATTAGACTTGTAGAAAAGTTAGTAATAACCCTGCATTCAGACAATAGTTATGGGTAGGCATAATATAAGGAGACATTACTAATTATTTTCAATTAATTCCAAATATATTCTTGGGTTTAAAATGTATGTGACTATTAAAATCTGTCCTAATGTAGACCTCCATTAGAAAATTTAAAGATTTTTTTAAGAACTCAGAGAGTTATGTGACTTGCTTCATTTTCACAGCTGACAGGGGCAGCCAGGATTTGAGCCCATCACCTATACTTACAATTTTTTTTGAGGTGCTTTAACATAAATTATTTCATTTACTTTTTAAACAATTCTTGTGAGCTGGCCAGATTGCACATGCTTCTTATTGAAGAAATAATGGGTCACTGTTTGACATAGGCTTTGGAGTTGATTCCCTGTTTTGGTCCAGTTTTCTTGTGATAGGACCCCCTCATGGCATGATTGTAAGGGAGAAATGAAACCATGGGTGTCCTGGGAGAGCCTGACACATAATAAGCTGTCAGAACACATGAGCTGTTTTTAAAATTATATTCATAATGGTTTGAAGCAAATACCTAAATTTGGAAACTGGTTTTGATACTTTTAATAATCCAGTGGGCTTGAAATGTCGATAAATACACCCTTCTGGAAATGTATTTACAGGCAACAATATTTATCAAAGTTAGGTTTTAGATTGCCCTGGAGCTGAAGTTACAGAGTAATTTTAATGCAAAGACTTGTGTTGTCTATGCTAGGACTCATGAAAAATGACAGTGTTTTGGGTAAGCCACTTAGCAGTGCAACCTTGTCCAGCACTCAGTGAGAACTCATCAGCATTCAGGAATCCTGTCAGAATGGAAAAATCCTTTGGCTTTAAATGAGATTTTGCTTGATTGGTATTTTTATTTTGGAAATCCAATTTGAGCTTTTTGTCTCACTTGATAATGAGTTTTTTGATAAATATCGTCACCCTTTATTGTAAGCATAAAGAAGAGATAACAAATGGCTTTCTGCAGTGTGATACTGTAATAAATAAAATCAGATGCCGGGAGTCCACTTGTCACTGGCATAAATAAATGCTTTCTTCCTTATTGGGCAGACGGGAACAGGATATTGATTCTAAGTTTGTAAAACTTTGATTTCCATTCCTTCGAAATATCCAACGAATGGCTTTATTTTCACATCTACTATTTCTTCTGTAGTTTGAAACAAATGTTACTACGTTATTTGATTTAGAGTGACTACATTAGATAACTCTACCAGTTAATTTGGTTGGGTTTTACTTTGCTATGGCTGAGTGCTCTACACTTGCTGTGGTTAGTGGTTGGGAAAGTGGGCCCTGGGCGATCACTTCCTCTCTGTGGGTTTCCACTGGGATGGCAGAAACTGCTTATCATGCCACAGGCTGGAAAATAAATCCTAGAAGCGCCATATAGCTCAAGTGACAATTTGAAAATAACAATCAGAGCCATGAATAGAAGCCGATGCACAAATTCAGTTAACAAGCAGAGGAACTAATCTATCAGGCATTGGGTGGAAAGTCTATTTCTGAGTTTATTTCACAGCGCATTATGACAACATTTCTTTAAATCACAACTCGTCCCCATGTAAAAGATATAATCTACATATTCCTGTGGAAAATAATCAGAGACAAGGCTTTACTGTATTTGTCATCTCTGAAGTTGACCACGTTCTCCCCCCACCAAATATTTTTCATGCTGTGAAATGTAATTTACTTGACCCCAACAAAATTGGAATAAAACCCATCACAATTACCAGTGGGTAAGAAAGTGGAATTCAGTTTGGGAGAATCGGGGCATAAAGAAAATCTTCTTTTTGAATTTTTTTATTTTTTGCTATTCAGAAAATATATTGAAAGAAATGCAGAGAGACTTTGAAATTCCATAGTAGTTTGCACCTAATTTTGGTTGATAGGGTTTTAGCATTTGGAGTGGTAGGCAGCTGTAGGGTTTGTGGTGGCCTGCCCCCTTGCAGGCTGAGTGGGAACTGGGGCCTGTGAAGAAGAGGTGACCTGTTTAGTGTCACATAGCTGATTGGTGGCAGGGTAAGATCTGCATCCTGGCCCATATACTTGGGTGCTTTTTGCCAGTGTGCCTTTTTCCTCTGTAAAACTTTTGCTTTCAGGAAGCCCATAGATTAAAAAAAAAAAATCTGTGTATTGTGTTCTCTCAATTTCTAGGTTCACATTTGCCTGGGTTTAAGAAGAGCCTGGCCGGGTACGGTGGCTCAAGCTTGTAATCCCAGCACTTTGGGAGGCTGAGGCGGGCAGATCACCTGAGGTCAGTAGTTCGAGACCAGTCTGGCCAACATGGTGAAACCCTGTCTCTATTAAAAATACAAAAATTAGCTGAACATAGTGGCGCATGCCTGTAATCCCAGCTACTTGGGAGGCCAAGGCAGGAGAATCACTTGAACCTGGGAGGCAGAGTTTGCAGTGAGCCGAGATTGTGCCACTGCACTCCTGCCTCAGCAACAAAAGCGAAACTCTTGTCAAAAAAAAAAAAAAAAAAAAAAGAAGAGCCTTACTTTCTTTCATTTGAAGGAAAGTGGAATTGCCTCGACTGTGGAATCAAAAAGCAGGAATCACCTGCTTTTTCCAGGGCACACATTCCTGTGCATTTGTGATGGTCTTTTTGAATGAGACACAGCTGTCCCAGGTCAAGCTTGAAGGCAGGGTAATTGTCATGAGCACAAGAACATGTTGTTTTCTATCTCTTTGAGTGCAGGAAATAAGTACTCTTACAGAGCTGGGAAAACAGAGTGATCAGAGATTCAGGTTGATTGGGGAA
This sequence comes from Papio anubis, assembly GCF_008728515.1. Classification (NCBI taxonomy): domain Eukaryota; kingdom Metazoa; phylum Chordata; class Mammalia; order Primates; family Cercopithecidae; genus Papio; species Papio anubis. The sequence goes on along the minus strand of NC_044977.1, from coordinate 86,337,287 downwards.
AGCTGGAGCCCTGCGGATTCAGTCTGAACATTTGGCGCACACTTGACAAACCCTTCAGGGTGTGCACTGCCTCTGGTCATTGCTGCAGCCCCAGACTACAGGTAGGCAATGTTTATATAATTGAGTGAATAGTAACCACTTCCTATGTTTGTTCACTTACTCTGTGCTGAGGACTTAAGCCCTCCCCCGTCCTCCCATCACCAATTTTAGAGGCATAGAAATGAAGTGTTAGAGAGCCTGGGTCACTTGCCCAAGATCATGAGCTTAGAGTCCTGAAGTCTGGGTCTGAACCCAGGCTGTGCTTAGCATTGGCTATAGGAGAAAAGGACATTTGTCTCACCCACCCCCAGAGCATACATAGGCCTTGGTGCCGTCCCCACCTAATCTTTCCCTTGCCTTCATGGCTGGCTGACACGTGAAATGGGCCGTCCCATGGGGAAGTACTTTATGGTTTATGTGAGTTATTATCATACTTGATGGCATTGAATCCATTTGGGGACATGAGCTTCTTGAGTTCTCATCTCTTGTTGGTTTGCATTTCTTTGTTTTTTCTTTGATTCAGAGTAGTGAATGTGGGTGAAATGGAGGGAGTTTTCCTCTGGAACTGAAATTCTGGAGTTTTCTGGAGCGAACAGTGGAATGTTGCAATGTTTATCTCGGTCAGCAACATTCTGAGGTGAGAACCCCAACCATTTCTAGTATTAGCGAGAGTAATGGCTTCTCAGTGATCAGGGACGTAGGCTAGGTAAGGAAGCCCTTATGGGAGGATTCATTTGGCGTTGTGTGACTACCCCAAAGGTCTGAGCCAAAGGTCCTGTGCCTTAGAAGTGGGAGGGGTTTGTGTATGTTTCCTGTAAGTTCTGTTCATAAATGCTGAATTTCTTCTGTTGACAGGACAGTAATGACCCCATTGGTTAGAAGGTAAAGTAATGGAAAAACCTGTTTCAATACCATAAGTTGTGACTGTTGTACTTTTCAGATTGCAGTTCTTCTAAATGGCTTATAGAAGTTTCCAAGCTCTGCTTTGCCCTGACACATAAGCTCTTTAGGGTACAAAAAGAAGTACTTACATCAGAATAGAACTTTTTTTTTTCTGGCAGAAGAGGAGGTTTTGGAGCACAAAAAGTTTTTGGAGCAAAGAATTTTGAGAAATTCTACTTTAATTTTTTCCCAAGTATTTGCATATTAAGGGCTCTTAGAAGTCCTTAAAAAGAAGCCTGCTTAATTTTACCGTGGCATCTCCCAAACTTATTTAATATCTAAAATTTTAATTTGTCTGCAGCACACTTCTAGAATGGGGCTTTAGATTTTTAGAGGTCAGTAACATGATATCTAAAGGTTAAATTATGTTTATTCATGAACATATTATTCTATAGATTCAACAGTAAATCCTGTAGACCAAGGGATCAACACACTTTTTCATTAAAGGGCCAGGTAGTAAATATTTTGGGTTCTGTGGGTCACAAAGTCTCTGTTGCAAATACCTAACTCTGCTGTTGTTGTGTGAAAGCAGCCATAGACAATACTAAATGATGGACATGGCTGTGTTCTAATAAAACTTTATTTACAAAAACAAGCAGCAGTTGGATATGGCTTGCAGGTCATAGTTTGCCAGTCCTGTGTTAGATCTGATGACTTGGTCTGCTGATCACACTGCTGCATATTCCATGCTGTTCCTCTGGATGTAATGCACACCTCCTCTTTGATTCAATAACCCTTACTCAGCCTCCTTAAGTTGCCTCAAGCATCCCTCCCTCAGAGGTCTTCTTGCATTCCAGGACAGAATGTGGTTTGCTCTCCTGTCCTCCCCCAGGTCTCTATTGTATCCCCTGTTCCGACCCTAAGCAACTGTGCTTCCATCAGTCCTTTCCTTACTAGTGCTGGCACCAGCTTTGAGCTCTTGGAGGGCAGAGACCTTATTACTAGTCTGTATCTCCAACCCTGATGATGGGCATGAGGGTGAGGATGGTGTACCCAGCAAGTCGCAGATATTCACTGTGAGCTTGGCGAATGAATATGATGTTGCAATAACTTGACACAGTGTTGTGTTTTGTTTGGATGAAATTTTAGAGTTAGTAGCAAGTATAGCAGGAGGAAGTGTTCTTTTCAAATAGTAATTTCAAGTATCCCCAAAGACACAGATCGGTTGGGGGTGAATCTAGGGATGAATTCCACATCCTCCCAAGATATATGCATCTTGGGTGAAGAAAGGAAGAAATGAGGATACTGTGCACTGTGGTAAATTATGCATGTAAAACAGAAAAGCTGGGTGAAAATGATAATTTAGGGGGCATTGGGGAAGTATTTGAAAGATCTGAAGGCGTATTTTTCTCCTTTCTTTATGTATTAGAGATTAAATGATGTAGACCTTTTTCTCTTTTCACCCAGGCCTTTAAAATATTTTTTTCTGGTAATTTCTCTTCATACTACATGACTGCTCTAATTACATGTCTAGTTTTAAGATAATAGAACTGCATTTTTAATGTGCTCTCTGCTGTATCTGGATTTATGATATCTCTCCTTCCTTATGTCTTCTGAAAAAAAAATTAACTGAGTTAATATTAAAATAAAGTAGGTGAATTAGAAGGGAATGAGCCTTTAAAATCTCAGATCCAACCCAGATGCTCACCAACGGCAGTACTCTCCATCTCTGAAGCCAGGACAGCCTTGCTCTTGCCTTCCTCCCTGATGGGAAGCCCTGCCAAGCTCTAGGTGTGGCCATGACCCTGAGTTGGCCTAGTGAGGAGGGAAAGGAAAGCCTGGCCTGATGTTCCCAGAGGTCTCAATGCCATTCATCTACAAGAGACACTGTGACCACTTTTTCTGAGTCTGCTGCTGGGAATCGGATAATCTCTCAGCATTTTGGGCTCCTGCTGCTGCTGTCCCTGGGAGTGCTGCAGGACGTGGTGACTTTTAGAGTCTTGCGGGGAGAGCAGGTCCTATGTTGATGCCATTGCTGATGAATTGGAATGACCTTGGAAGAGTCACCTGACATCTTGGCCTTCAGCCTTCAGATGACTCTTTCTGTGTCTGGAGGGATTGATAGGCCTCCTGGGCTCTCTTAGATGTTAGCAAATAAAACTTCATATACTCAGTTGAATACCACCATGTCTGTCTCTTGCTTTGATCTTATAGCAACTGGGTAGACAGAAACTACAGAGATTTTAAAGGCTTGACAATTGAAATAATTGAACACCACACTTGTGTTCTTAATTTTGTTAAAATACAGGCCCTTTCTTCAAGGAGAGTACATCTGAATAAAGGAAGTAGACACACAAACCTAAAACTGCAGGGCTGGAGGGTAACGGGATCTATGAATCACTGTGGAGTGTGGAGGAAGGCATCACTAATTGTCTGTCTTGAATGGGGACTGGCAGTCAGGAAGGGCTTCCCGGGTGAGGTAATGATTGACTAGGGCAGCAGTCTCCAACCTTTTTGGCACCAGGGACCAGTGTTGTGGAGGACAAATTTTCCATGGATAGAAGGAGTGCAGGGATGGTTTCAGGATGAAACTGTTCCATCTCAGATCATCAGGCATTAGTTAGATTCTCATAAGGAGCTTGCAACCTGGATCCCTCACACGCACAGTTCACAATAGGGCTCATGCTCCTGTGAGAATCTAATGCTGCCGCTGATGTGACAGAGGTGGAGCTCAGGTGGTAATGCTCGCTTGCCCTTGCTCTGTGGCCTGGTTCTTAACAGGCCACAGACCAGTACTGGTCCATGGTCTGGGGGTTGGATGTTTAAGGATGACCCGATGTTTATCATACAGGGATGGAGGGTGCCAGGAACTCTGATCAAAGGGAGTTGAACTCCCAAATAACTGTCAGGTCCCCAGACAGAGCATCAGGGGATCAACATGGGTATGTACTCCCCCAATCAGCTGCTCAAAACACTCCAATCTAGCTGTGGAACATACGTATACAGAACTCATTGTATAGACTGTTAAGCATAGGTCATGGTTGTGCTTTTTCCATCTTTTCTATTGTAACTCACTGTCAATTTAGAAACTTAAAAAAATAATAATAAAAAATAAAAACAACCGAGTAGCAGGAGAGGCTGTGCAGGAATTACCCTGTAAGGAGAGCACAGCCGAGGAGAGCTGTAATGATTCAGCACCAAGGACAGCGACACGCAACCTGTCCAGCGTCAGGACCTGGTAAATCCTTCCTTGGTGGTTCATGGGTGCTGAATGTGGTAAGAATGGCGTTGTCGGCAGAGTCTGTGTTCATGATGTCCTTAGGACTACACCCATGCCACGCTTGACCAGCCTAGGCTACGATGCCTCTTGACTAGTGGCCAAGTGCCTCAGAGTCCATGTATTCCTGTGATAGACCACTTGGAGTTGGAATCCAACCGTAGGGTTGCTCCTGCTGCTGGAGCAAATGGGAGGCCATATTTGCTGGGTTTCCTGACAGAGAGTTGCCTCATGGCTGTAGTTTACTCTCAGCTCTTTTAGGAGAGATTTTCATGCATTTTTCAAGTCAAAGATAATGAACACAGGACCCCTTCTCTAATAGATCCACAAACCCCAAACTTCCAAATGGATATACATATTTTGCTTATCATTAGAATGGCATTAGTGGTGATACCAGCTGCCAAATTCTGTGGAATATAGAGCGTCACTCATTTAGTACTTGGCAGACCCCTCTGATACCATTTGTGGTGTTTGTCCCCAGCATCTCAGGATAATGAATTCGGCCTTTGACTGACTTTGACAAGTTCATGGAATTTTCCCCACCTCACTCCTGCAATGCATCCAGCCTGAGTCAAAAGTGAAGCCATGGGATCTAAGCCTCAGGCACAACTCTGCATATTTTATTACAAGCATCAGCTAAAGTAACCCCTGCTTGAGGGAAATGAGGGCTAGAATTTATTGAAGCAATTCTTGGACTTTGTGGTTATAAATCCCAATCTTTTCATTTCTACTTGGCCAGGGTATTGACCAGCAAGCTTTTATGTAAGAACTCAGTTCCTAGCGGGACCCAGTGTGGGGAGCCGTATTTGCTTGGATAGTCACAGCTGAAAGGATTTAAGAAGAGGCTTCCTATGAAACCAGCCCGCTGATACTGTGTGTGGCATCTCCGATTGTGAAAGGGCTTGGGTGCTCCATCCATTAATTAAGGTGCATAACTCTCCTCCATGGTAGATAGTCTTAAGACCATTTAGGGACAGGACCAAAGTCAAACACAAAGGCGGAAAGTGGTCTTGTGGCTCTCCAGACAAGTTTATTCCTTGCTATACCGTCCTTCCTTGTCCTTTGAGATCTAGAGCCCAGGAGATAGGATGGTGGGGTCATCACCGTGTGGTGCTAGATGAATATGCTGCGTGAGGTGGGACAGACTGGCAGGCTGGGCTTCTCGGGATATAGGATTGGCAAATTGCTGGGATGAGGGATGCTTGTTGCCTAGCTTCCAGAGAAAGTTGTCTGGAGTTCTGATAGTTTGGAGAGGTCTGCTGGGAGTTCCTTCCCACTGGATTGGGCACCATTCACCAGAGGCCTGGTCTCAGCAGTCAAATCCCACACACAGGCCTGTCTTCCCCATCAGCTATCATTCAAACTTGTTGTGCCTTCACCTTAGATTGTTTACAAAATGAATTTTTTTCTTATGTCATTAAAGGTAGTGAGTGCACATAATTTTCTACTTTAAAAATTTTAAGCATCACAACCCATCCTCATAAATGCTGTTTGCCCAGTTGTCTTAGTCTATTTGGGCTGCTGTAACAAAATGCCACAGACTGAGTAGCTTATAAAGAACAGAAATTTATTTGTCCCAGTTCTGAAAGTCCAAGATCAAGGGAGGACCTGTTTCCTAGTTCATTGATGGAGCTTTCTAGTTGTGTCCTCACACTGTGAAAGGAATGAGCTGGCTCTTCGGGGCCTCTTTTATGAGGGCACTGATTTTATTCCTATGGGTGGAGCCCTCATGATCTAATCATCCTCTAAAGGCCCTGCTTCTCAATACCATCACCTTGGGAGTAAGGAATTTGACATGAATTTTGGGGGCACACAGACATTTAGGCCATGCTACAGTATTCCTTACTGGAAGCAGGGTTATTAGAATGTGTCAATGGCAGGTGAGGTGAGGTACCCAGAAAGGGTGAATGTTTCTTAAACCTGCTTTCCTCTATAGAGGGGAGAGATAATGGAAGAACACAAGTTTAGGACCTACTGATGGTGGCTAAAAGGTTGTGCTCTAGGTGAGTGGTGTCTCACCCTGCCACCAGCACACACACCACTTTCCACCTTCCCCAAATTGAGAGTTTTAAAACCTTACATCATTGTACCTTTGATTTTTAGCCCCAGCTGAAATCTGTAGGCATGCCACTATCAGAGTTTCTGTCTATAGAGACCTTTGAACATGAGTCTTAAAGTACTCCTGCTGTTGTGCCTTCCCATCTCTTTCACAGTGACGCCATTGGTAGTGAGCCATTTTGCTTCCAGAGAAAGTAAATATCTTTTTTCAATCTCTCTTTATAAGATTATAAGTAAAATACTCTAGATACATTTTACAACCATTAGTTGCAACTGCAGAAGTGTTGAGATCTACTGGACAGAACACAGGGTTGGGGTCTGTAGAGCTGAATTCTAATTCTGACTCTGCTCCCTAGTGACCATATGATCTTGGACCAAACCTCTTTGGGCCTCTGTTTTCTCATCTGTAAAATGGGGATATCTGTCAGGAAACAAAAAAAGAAAGGACCCCCCCCACCCCCAAGAACTGTCATAAAAATCAAGTGGGATAATACCGGGACCTGCCGTCATATATGGTGTTGAGTTGCTGCTTGATCAATGTAGGCGGAAGCAAAAAAAAAAAAAAAAAAAAAAAAAAGTGCCGTTCTTGAGTTGGATTTGTTTTAATCAGTCATGCACGATGAACCCACTCAAAGTTTTGAAGAACTCGTATGAGGCCAAAACACATTCCTGCTCTAGGGAAATGGAGATTAACCCTGAAGCTTAGATGCAGCAGCCTTTTCCATTTACTAAAAGAGAAGCAGAACTGGAGTGGCCTCAACAAGCAGGGACAATGTTCTGGGACAAGCATGTAATCTTCAGTGACTTTTTGTGATGGCAGATCACATCAGAATAATGATTTTAAAATGAGTATGTTTCTGCCTTTTGGCCATATTTAATGTTCTAATGCCTTTTCTTTTAAAACATCATCAACAGCATCATCATCATCATCATCATCATCATCATCATCATCATCATATCTAATTCAGTGTTTTCAGTTTCATACCCATGCTGAGCAGTCCAAACCCCTAAATGGATTTGTAATCTAGTACCCAGGGAGTGCCTTGGAATGCCATGGGCTGTTTTTTGTCTGTGTTTTCAAGTTGAACCAACCGAGTACATGGAAATCAGTGATACGGTCTCTTCTCATGTGTGTGCCTGGTGCTGGGAGTGGCACATTCAGCCTCCCTCATGGACAGTTTGGCTTTGAAGAGCTGAGCTTGGTGTTAGGCAGGGCTGGGTTTGGGTGTCAGGGCTGTGCAATTGGGGTGAGTTCTGTAGCTTCTTCTGGCCCTTCTTTGCTAATATTTGGGAATAATGACAGATAATGAGCCCTACCTCCACAGGGCTGCTGTGAAGAGAGAATGTACACAGAACCCAGATCTGGTAGTCAATGAAGGGCCCCGAAAGTGTTAACTGTTGCTGTTGTTGATTGTATTGCATAACAACACCAAATCCACCATGTCTCCCCTGAACCGGGAAGTGGGTGGGGGGTTCTGAGGATGCCTTGGCATTGAGGTGGTTTGTTTGGAGGGGGTTTGGGTTTATTTGGGACCTGCCAGCTGCCTTCTAGCACATTCATGGTCTCCCTGCAAGTTTTCTTTAGAATGTCTTGTGCCATCAATAATGAGGAAACCTGGGATGCAGTGCTTTTTTTTTTTTTTTTCTTTTTAATTCCCTGTCAGTCAGCAGTGCCAACTGAATCAAGAGTGGGTGGCCCTTCATCCTCCCACTTCCAGAAAGTTCTTTTAATGACTGCTTGGGGGTGGAGGAGAAGACTTTTATTTTTAGCACAAGTGATGTGTTTTGACAAGAATATATCACTGTGGAGAGTTTATGCTAAAGGGGAAGTGCTTGCAGTTACAAATGGAGCTTGCCTTTCTTTCTGCAAACAGGGCATTGATACTTGAGTTTCACCATGCAACATGCAGGTGACAACATATAATTGAGGCAGGAGTGGTGTGACATGCACAGTATTCTGTGGTATAAACGTGGAAACCATAGAAGTAGCCAAACAGACTCTTGGGTTATTGAAAACTCAGACACCTAAGGGAGAAGGTAGTTGTCCACAGAGAGTATATGCTGTAGAGCACTGGAGGTTCAGGGTCTTGGTTGGAGCAGGGAATGAGCACAAGAACCATGAAGCAGTCTTAACTCCCTACATGCTTTTCCCATATGTGGTGTGTGTATGTGTGTGTGTGTTTGTATTCATGCCATGCTGGCTGTAGATTGTTCTCTGGGCACAATCGATGCTGCTCTCCAGGTGATTCAGCCCAGCAAACGAACCAGGGGTTACTAATGGCACTGCAGGTGGTGCAAGGGAAAGCGACTTCAAATGCAGCAGGTGTCATGGAGCTAGCAGAGCTGCTCATTCCTCAGGGACAATCAGATCATGTAGGAGACCCATGACAGGGAAGAAGAATTTAAGAATTACGACGGCAGTGAAATAATGTTAACTGCAGCCCTATTCGACTGCACAGGCTATCCTTCAAATGTCTTTTCCCCCATGCCTGGGATGAGGAGGCTGTTCATGATTATAGTTTTTCAGCATGTAACCTTGGCCAGACACTCTGCTAAATGATTCACTTAATCCTCACAAGAACCCTTGGAGAAGGGAACTTTTGTTATTGAACCCCTTTTACAGGTGAAGGCACGAGGCTCTCATGGTGAAGTGACACTCCCCGGTTATGTGGTGAGTTGGAACCTGGTTTCAGCCCAGGTGGTGGGACTTTATGTCCCTATTCCTTACAGTCCATGATTATGGCTGTGGGACGATTGAGGCTGCTTCAGGTGACCCAGCGGCAGAGTCATGCTGTGACCAATTATTCAGTGAGCAAAAGCAGGCAGAAGGGCTTTTTGCTCATTTTCTTGCAAATTGCATGTTGTAGCCAGTTCTTTTCCCAGGGTTCAGTTTTTCTGGAATTAGTTAGGGCTTCTCCTCTGTCTCTGACAGTGGCATTGGATACTATGATAATAGTAAATATTGGAATCCTAATTTCCAGGTGCTTGCTAAAATATTTTCAAATATTATCTCCTTTAATCTTCATAACTGCCCTATTAAGCAGGCACTATGATTATTCCTAGTTAAAGGGGTTACTTGCCTGAGGTCTTGGGACCAGTGGGTGGCTGTCTAACCTGGGCAGCCTATCCCTAGAGCACTCACCGATGACCACTAGGCTGTGCCAGTCTCAGGAGGGATGAGCTTGAATGAGCTTGTTGCAGGAAGAATATTCTCCTTCGAGGCTAAATTACGACGTGTTGTTGAGAGTGTCAGCTCCACGGCCTGAGAGACCTAGGTTCTAATTCATTTCCTTAACTTATGGACCTTGTGGCAGTGGGCAAGTCATTGCTTCTCTGTGCCTCAATTTTCTCACCTGCAAAATGGGGAGAACGCTATCTACCCCGCTGGGATGTTGAGAGCTCAGGGTCTGGCCCATAGTTGGATCTCAAACATGGAAGCTGTCAGAAAAACAAATAATGCATGTTCTCAGTCATATATGGAAGCTAAAAAAAATTGACCTCGTGGAGGTAGAGAGTAGAATGGTAGATACTAGGGGCAGGAAGGGTGTGTGAGTGGTGGTGGGGGATAAAGAGAGGTTAGTTAATGGGTACAAACATACAGTTAAAAGGAATATGTTCTAATGTTAGGAGAGTAGGGTGACTATAGTTAACAACAATGTGTTGTATATTTCAGAATAGCTAGAAGATAGGGCTTGAAATGTTCCCAACACATAGAAATAATAAATATGCAAGATGATGGATACCCCTAATACCCTGACCTGATCCTTACACATTCTATGCATGGAACAAAATATCACATTTATCCCATAAAATGTGTAAATATGATGTATCAATTAAAAATAGTAAAAAAAGAGTCATAATTGAGAAGCAGGGACATGATGATGGGACCATTTCCTTATGGCCAAAGTCAGAAACCAGCCCCAGATCTCCCTCCTGCCTGTCTCCCACCTCCTTGTCTTTCCAAAATTCTCTCTGGAATCTTCCTCCTGGCTCTTCCTTCCTCTCCTCTTGATTGCCATGTGGATGGGGCCTGTCTTAGTCTGGCTCTGCTGCTATAACAAAATGCCTGAGTCTGGGTAATTTATAAAGAACAGAAATTTATTTTCTCATAGTTCTGGAGGCTGGGAAGTCCAAGATTAAGGCACTGGCAGATTTGGTTTCTCGTGAAGATGCATTCCTCATAGATGGCACTGACTGGGTGTCCTCACATGGTGGAAATGTGGAAGAAAGTGAACCCACTCCCTCAAGCCCTTTTATAAGGGCTCTCATCCCATCCTATGAGGGCAAAACCCTCATGATTTAATCACCTCCTAAAGTGTCCACCTCTTAATACTATCACAATGGCCATTACATTCCAATACATGGATTTAGGGGGACACATTTAGATCATAGTAGAACCCTCAACACTTATGTCTTCTGTGAAAGGGCCTCCTGCCTGGCTTTTCTCTCACTGGTTGTACCTACTCTGATCTTTCTCATATGGCCACCCATCCAACTTGGTCACTCCCATGCTAAGTCTTACATGATACCCTGTCAATTACAGCCAGCCCTTGAACCTCGGAGGACATCCAAATTGTTTGAGGGAAGTTTCCTAATATGCACATTCTGGAGTCCCACCTCCCAGAGGTCCAAATCATTTGGTCTTGGTTAGGCCCAGGAATCAGCTATCTGGCCGTTGTCCCAGGGCATTCTGATGTGTGTGATCTGGAGCAAAACTCTTGACTCCTGAGAATCAAGTCAAGTTCCTTAACATGCCTCCCCACCCTGGCTTATTTCTGTGTCTGTGCCTTTGCTAGACCACCAGCTCTGTCCTAAGCTCACTCCCACCTATCTCTGCTTTCCTTTACACCTGGCTTCTCTGCGTTAAGCTTTAGCTCAGAGAGAGCCTGACACAGAGATGCAATGATAGACACAAACATCATATTATCTAATATTTACTGAAGGTATAGGTGTGGTGGTCAAAACTTTTACAAGTATTAAGGCACTACCTTCTCATAGCCCTGTGAAGTTGATACAGTTATAGTCCCCACTTTTGTAACTGTGGAAAGTGGGGTACAAGGAGGTTGAGTAAGTTGCCCAAGGTCCTATGGGGCTAGTGAGCTGAAGAAGCTGCTCAGGTAGTCCACGTCTAGGGAGAGGTGGGGATGCTGGTGGTGGCAACCTTTCTTTGGACTTTTGTGGTGCAGCCTTGGGTTTTCACAGGTTTGGTGCACACTGTTGGTGTTTAGTGTCCAGACTTAGGGATGCCAAGCATCCTTCAGTGTGTACAGCAGCCCTGCTTGTGGAGAATTGTCCTACACCCCTCATGAGTAGCAGAGATCCTGCTGGACATTTACGCAAGTGAAAACCCTGTTCATAATTATTTGAACCCAGAACCTAATCTAAACACACATTTTAGAATTTCATATTTTTAATAAACACTGAATTTTCCAAGAGCACAGCTGCCATTGATCATTGAGCTAGTGTGTTGGAGGAGTCACATCACCGAGGACAATGTTGGTGGCCATCAAGATAGGCTTGTGTGATTTGCATTTGTAGCTATTGAATTTTCCTGATGCTCTGTAGAGGTAGGAGCATCTGACTGTTTCGCCATGGCTTTCAGTATTGTTATGTCTAAGCATTTGTCTACTGAAATACCTATTACTTTATTATAAACCATTTGCCTTTGATTCTCTTTTATATAAAGGTTGGACATACTATTGATTAAAAAAATATTATATGTTGATATTATCTTTCATTTCAGGATAGTAAAGAAGATGTCACAAAGTGATTGGTTAAAAAGGCAGTCTTCATCAGATGAAGAACCACTCTGTACAAAATAAGGCCTCTTAAGGGGCAGGAGGGCAGTGAGTTCTGGGAAAGACACCTGATGGATGGATCTTCACAGGGGAGCTGTTAAGTTAAAACTTGAGTCTGGAATGCCTTTGCTAGACCCCAGCTTGCCTCCTGCCCGCATGTCACAGCCCTCCCATTTCTCTTTGAGATGTTAATTTGTTGCTATGAAAATTATCTTGTCACTGACAAACGGAATCTGGAAGAATCAGCTCTTCTTATAAAGTGGTTCCTATGGTATCTGCAGGGCTTTGTCAGTTTGCAAGTTATGAATATTTATGTTTCAGAAAAAAATCCTCATTTAAATTGCGTTTTCTGTAATTTCCCACTTAATTTCACACAGAAAATAATGATATTTCCAGCCTTTGCCTAGGTGAATGTCTTTGGAGATGGCAGTTTTTGCACATGGGCTCAAGGGGCATTGGAATTTGCTGAATTCCAAACGCAGATGTGGTTCTGCTGCCCTGCAATTGCTTCTATGTAAAATACTGCATGCGTCCAATACATTATCGATGGAAGATAAATGCCAGACATGATTATGGTAAATTAGACCTTTTGCATTATTTATGAGATCCGATGTAAAACGTGTTTTACTTTCCCCCACTAATGTTTATATAAAAGCTATAATAGGACTTTTACTAAACAATTTTAAAATTTATTACACAAAGGGACAAAGTTTTTCTTAAATTTTATCTTCAAAATTTAAAAAGAGATGGCATCTCCCTTTGTTGCCCAGGCTGGTTTTGAGCTCCTGAGCCCAAGTAATGCAATGCTCCTGCCTCATCCTCCAGAGCAGGAAAGGGCCAAGTTTTAAAAGACTGTTCTAGTCTCAGTTGTCCCTATCTCCTTTCATCAGCTCTTCAAGCGGAAAAGCGGAACTACGGAAAATGTCATGGGACACGTATTGGGTGGGCCTGAGAAGGGCCTTGGAGAAGTCGAGGCTTGGCGGGTGGCAGGAAATGTCTTCCTCGTGATCTCAAGTCTGCTGCCATAATATTTAAGCATCTGAAGGAAGATGTTGATGACCTGCTTCAAGTCCTCCTCTCCTTTCAGTTCTCAGGAAACTGTACTGCCTGACTTCAGTGTGGGTCCACCTCTGGCATCTTTATAGTAGCAAAACTTATCTGAAGTGTGTTTTGATTTTTGTTTTTGGTACCATCTTCTTTCTCTGGTTTGTTACTGATCTCTTGAGGGAAGCTGGGAGGATGTACTTGCAGGTAAAATTCCTTCCCTGAGCTGTGTGTGTTGGTTTCTCACAGCCAGTCATCATAATATCTCACACTTGTTTAGGAACTTGGCACCTTTTGGGAACTACTTCTGTGTGTGAGTGCCTTTGATCTGCAGGCAGCTGGGAGCTGCTGTCCTGTGAGCTGTTACAGGCTGTGAGGGGAACTGAGTGGAACAGTCGCCGATCCTTTCCATATTCTTCTCTCCATTTTTTGGTTTTCTGCACATCCTTTGAAGGCTACGTCTGAAATTCCTCCTTCCCCATTTCCTATCTCCAACCTGAAGTTAAAAGTTTCTAGCCTTTGGGTGTTAGAGACCACTTGGGGGCTGCTTTCTCTGTGAGGTGAAGCATCTCTGCTGGGGCTTTGATTAGGAAGGTGATGTTGTATGTGTCTTTGGATGTGATGAAAGTAAAAACAGCATGCGTGAAGTTCCAAGGAAAGTGAGAGTCAGAGGCCAGATTGCTGCCTCGTTCTTATCAGACTTTGCTTTTTTTACCTTAAAAGAGCCAAAAGGCTGGTTCTGTTCCGTTCTTGTGTATAACAAGGATGGGAGCAAACCACTGTCTGTGTGTGTCTTGTCTTTGTAATACCTAAAAGGGCCCCCATCCTCTAATAGGCTCCTTGTGGCTCTGCCAATCTGAGGACAAGGCCTGACGCAGTGAACCCACCATTGCCTGCAAGGCCTGACTCCTGTGTGCCAACTTGAGCTTTCTAAGGGCAGTTTCATGGATCTTGAACCTTCTTCCTAGGAGCCACCTAGGGACAACAGCCTGATGTGAGGCCAGAGTTTCTGGCTTCTTGTGGCCCCGAATATTTCCGTAAACCGGCTGGAATCTTTTGGCCAGGCTACCTCAACAGAGTATTGATGGGCCAGCCGCTCTGTGGGGCTCTGTTAATTTATGCCATTTGCCCACTTTTTATGCTTCAGTTCCTGTATGTTTGGACAATGAAATTAAATTGGTCAATTTTTAGCACATTAAACGGCTTTGTTCTCCTGCTTTGGCACTGAGCCTCATGTGGAATTGTTTAAAAGGAAGACACTCAGCTTGGGAGCACTGTGGGATTCAAGGTTTCCTATCTGTGGATTCTAGGCCATGCCACTGCCCCTCAGGGCCCAGGGGGGTACTGCCTCTCTGGGTTTGCCTGGTTGCGTCCTTGCAGCCCCAGGCTTTAGCTGGACCTCCCTGCAGCTAGACGCTGAGTGCACAGGTCTGGTTGGCACAGGTCATTCTCAGAAACCTTTGTTCTTCCACGGATTTTTCTGGACTGAGTGATGGCTGTGGCCGGGAGTTCCTCGATATCTTGCTCCTTACATTTGTTGTGAAAAAGAAGGCTGCTGGCCTGAGGACATTTATTCCATTTGTTTTCTTCCTGTCCCTGTCTCTTTTCTTTTCTCATAATTTCTTCCTTGTAAACCCCTTATTTCTGGCCTTCACTTCTTGTTTTCCTTCTTCACCTTCTCCTTGACTCTCCTTCTCCCAAGGCTAATGATTGTATGCCCTATTTCAGTATAATTTTTGTTTCAACCATTTTTATTATATCTTCAAACATATACAAAATATAGACCAATAAAACACCCAAATTCAATAGTTACTAACTCTTTGGCAAATCTGGTTCCATCTGTATCCCTACTGCCCTCCTACCCTGTCCCTGTATAGTTTTGAAGCAGTTGTAAGGCATCTTGTCATCTTATCTTTCAATACTTCAGTCTACCTCTCTAAAAGAGGACTCTTTCTTGTTTTCTCTTTTTAAAATTTTTATTTATTTATTTTTGAGACAGGGTCTTACTGTCACCCAGACTGGAGTGCAGTGGCATGGTCTTGGATCACTGCAACCCCCACCAGGCTCAAGTGATCCCTAGCCTCCTGAGTAGCCGAGACCACAGGCGTGTGCTTCCCGCCCCCTTAGCCTCCCCCTACTAATTTTTAAAAATTTTTTTTGTAGAGACAGGATTTTGTCCTGTTCCCCAGGCTGGCCTAGAATTCCTGTTTTCTTCTTTTTTAGATGAGAGAATCTTAAGGGAGAACATCCTAGAGCCTTTGTTCTTCAGAGGCCCTTAATGGTCATTGAAAGAACATTTATCCAAGTGCAGCACATGAGGTAATAGCATGCAATAGTTAAAAATAGTATTTTGTATTTGTTTCCCTGAATACACTCGATTTTATGGCAAATTGTGTTGCTATTCCATATATGATATAAAGGTAAAGATAGGTAAAGAAAGGGAATCAATTTTAAAATAAAAATATTTGATAAATACAATATTTGCCAGGGTCAGAAAACTGTGATCTCAGGGTCAAATCCAGCCCACTGCCTCTGTTTTAGTAAATAAAGTTTTATTGGAACACAGCCTGTCATTTGTGTGTGAACTGTGTATGACTGCTTTTGTGCTATCCTGGCAGAGTTGAGCAGTGGGATGGAGATTGGCCTACAAAGTGGAAACTATTTACTGTCTGGCCCTTTACAGGAAAAGGTTTACCTATGGCATAGGAGGTCTGTGGACAGAGCAGGTATCATGACCTTGGCACATCAGTGGCTGAAGTCTGGAAAATTCCAGTCAGACCCAGCCTCTTGCTTTGTAGCTGATGTAGCTGAGATAGCTGAGATCCAGGCAAAGGAGGAGGTTGCCCCTGGTTACACAGCCCGTGGGTGGCTGGGTCCATCCTGAAGTCCCTAGTGCCATGCCCCAGGCTCTGTGCTAACATCTCTGAGTGTTGCAGATTGGGTTTAGATTTCATGCTGGGTAGCTGTTCCAGAGCAGAAACAATTTGTGGTTTTCAGTAATTTCTCACAAAATGCTCTGTATTAAGTTTCTGTTGCCCCAGCCCCTTAAATTATTACACCAACTAGGAGAAAAGTAATTTCAAAGAAAAGGAGGATATTTGTGAAGTGGAATAATTTACCATCAAATAAAATACACTGAGCGCTTCCTAACATGGAATGCTGAGCTGATTTTTCTCTGTGGTATCAATTCTATCTCCAGCTTTAGTAGTGGATATCCAGCTGGGAGGAAAGCATCTAGGTAAAATAAAATGCAAACGATCTCTAGCATATATTTGTGATTTTCTCATTTCAGTATCCATTCCTGCCGTAATTGCCAGAGTAGAAACAAAGCTGCAGGGAGAACTGTTCTAGGGTATTTCGTTTCATAGCATTTGATTACTTAGGATTGAATAGCTTTGAGATTATATTGACCCTGTAGACTTGTCTCCTGTTTCCCTATTTTCTAAACATTTTAGACAAGTGCTTGGGGAAAATAGGAACTTTTTTGTTGTTGAGATTTTAAGACGAAAATGTTTCTTTATTTATGGTTCAAAATTGTTATTATTATATTTTGTGGGAGAAGCAACTTGCTAAAATGATTCCGTGGCTTACTTAGAACTACATTGTCCAATGCAATAGCCACAGAGCCACACATAATGCTACTGAGCCTCCAAAGTGTGTGTGGCTGCTCTGAAATGAGACGCTCTGTAAATGTTAAATGAACCCTGGGTTTTGGTGACATAGTACAGCAAAATGAATGTGAAATCTTTCATAATTTTGGAATATTGATTATATGTTAAAATGATCACATTGGATTAAACCACATGTATCATTGGAATTATTTGCACCTGTTTCCTTTTACCTTTTAAAGCAGCTACCAGAAAATTTAAAATTGCACATTATAGTTAGCATTTATATATACTTTGAAAAGTGCTGAATATTGAGATGAGATAATTAAAGAAATTTTAAACGATTAGAGCCATGATGGGAAAGCTTGGCTTATTTGAATAAGAATATTGCTCTAATGTTGGAAGTTACGGTAACAAAAGAAACATAGCATTAACTCAAGAACTGTTGACTGATGGAAAGAACATTTCGTGTAGACTCCAACCCTTACGGGTCGTATTCAGTAAATGTTTACACCTTGAGGTGTCCTCAAATCACTTACAGGGAATTGTAAGATTATTTAGTAAATAGTCTACAACTGACTGTTTGGTAGAAGATTTGAGTTTGAGCCTCATTTTATATTATACCCCAAATAAATTCTAGATAGATTAAGAAAATAAATGTAAGGAATGAAATTATTGAAAGACTGTATCATCATCTAGCCAAATGTGTATTTGATTTTCAATTTACAAGCAACAGAAGAAATTATAAAAGAAAACATTGAATTGACAACAGAGAAATCAAGTTTTATTCTTGAAAAGAAATTTGATAAAATAAGTTGGACAAAGGTATAAAAGCAGAGAACTCGTCCCAGCGATTCCTGACCCTTGACCATATACAGTTCAGAAAATGACATTTAATGTACATCAGAACTCTGTGAATTCAAATGAACTTATTCCTGCCAGTTTTCTGTTCATTAATGGGGTTGCCAGATTAAACACATTAAACTATGGGGCACTCAGTTACATTTGAATTTCAGATAAACAACAAATCATTTTGGATATAAACATGTGTCATGCAATATTTGGGACATACTCTTACTAGAAAATACTATTGTGTATATGAAATTCACATGTAATTGGGCTCCTGTGTTTTATCTGGCACCCTTAGCCTGGGAATCCACCCTACAATGTGCAGAATGGGAAGGGAAGCGTGGGAGTTGAGTAGTCATGTGACTGTACTTGGTGCAGAAGGGACCTGGGACCAGCTGCCCTGAAAAATAGGCTTTCAACCAATTGTCCCCTTTGACCCTGCAACTCACTACTGGCTTCTGAAATGTGGGGCACCTCTGTGTCCTAAGCCTGTTCAGGATTCTGTGAGGTCATCTGGCTCTCTCATGCTGCAGGCAATTAGACTGGAAGAATCCAGCCCCAAGTCCCAGTTACCATGTCTTCTTCATGCCATCTTCTAAAATGCATGCATCTCGTTTGTTGCAGTTGCTTCCCCATTCCTTATACTGTGAGTTGATATACCCACTTTCTTCCTTCACTGTTTTCTAAAATGTCATTTTAGGGAGAGGAGAAAAGTGCTTGTGGTCTATTTACTATGATTAATAGAAAGGCAGCCTTAATCAGGACACATATTTTAATTATCCAGTTAATGCATGGATTCATTTTGGTTGAAAGAGAAACAATATATACAAAGTGAGAGTTCTGTTGATTCCTCAGTTGCTGGCAAAAAAACTCAGGAAACTGGGGATAATAGACATAGGTAAGAAGACTATATATGTCCCAGGAGAGTCCCAGTTTATGTCTGATGTCCTGAAAGTTATTAATAGTTATTAATTGTAATTATCAGTAGTGTCCCTCCTCTCCCCACTACTTGACTCTCCAAAGAGTCCATGTTTGGACAGGAAATTCTGCTGTCAGCGAGGCTTAGGGGAGCATGGATATTAAGTGCAGAAAGTGAACTCGCTGGGTCAGGGTTGGGAGGATTTTTCTTTGGAGAAAGCGACTGCGTCTGGGGATCATGGCTGCTGACACACATGTAGAGCTTCTAGTCAACTTTGGCTGCTGTGATGGCCAATGCTGCATGTCGACCATGTGGTACCCAGATAAGCGTGTGTCTTTATTTTATTTATGTTATATTTATGTTTATTTCTGCATGTGTCTTTGACAGGGTTTTTGGATGAGATTAGCATTTGAATCAGTGAACTCAGTAAAGTAGGTGGCTCTCCCCAATGTAGGTGGGCACCATCCAATCCTTTGTATGCCTGAACAGAACAAAATGAAATGGGAAAGATCCCCTTGTCCCCCTCACAGGGCGTTTGATGGGGGTGTGGCTCGCTTCTTCAGTGCCCCGCTGCTCAAACCACTAGGGGAGCATACAGACAGGCAGGCTGTAGGGTTCCGACCTCACGTTAGTATCTAGGGGTGAATGTTTACAGCCGAAGCCCCGGTGGGCATGTGTTACAGGGTGCTCCTTTAGTTTACCATCTATAGGCAGCTTGTGTTAGCTCAGTTAGACCCCCTACCTTGTCACAAGGACAAAGGGCTTTCTTTATCCCGGGTTCTTGCCTTGGTGTACTGGAAGAGTCTGATCATACATGGACTTGGAGAATGAGAGCAAAGTTTTATTGAGTGAATGTAGCTCTCCACTGATGGGGCAGCCAGAAGGGAGATGGTTTTCCCCTGGAGTTGGGCCACTGGGTGGGTCCAGTTCTCCTTCAACTGCCCCGGCCAACTCCGCCTCATCCCACTGGTCAATGGCCTGCCGGTGTGCTGGCATCTGTCGGTGTGCTGTTCTGCCGACTTACTTCCTTGATGTCCTCTCGCTGTCTAGCTGCTTGCGTCGTCTTCTGCTGATGTGCCTCTCGATGTCTGGCCGCCTGCGTGTCTGCTTGCTAGGGTCTCAGATTTTTGTAGGCCCATGATGGGGGTATGGCGGGCCAGGGTCGTCTTAGAAAATGCAATATTTGAACGTGAAAGCCGGAGTGCCTATCCTCACCTAGGTCCGTGGGGGTAGCCAGGGACCCGCCCTTCTCTCCTCTGCACTTGCCTGTACGCTCCCGTATCAAAAAGGCAGAATAAGGAGGAACTCACCCCTTTTTTCTTGCCTCACTGTTTGAGCGGAGACATCTCATATCATTTTCTTTGGCCTGTGGATTGGGATTTCTACCATAGGGCCCTCTGGTTCTCAGGCCTCCAGACTTGGTCTGAATTACCCCACCAGGTTTTCTGGGACTCTGCTTTATAGATGGCAGATTGTGGGACTTCTCAGCCTCCATTATCACATGAGCCAATCCCTCATAGTAAATCTCTCTCTCTCTCTATATATATATACAAACACACACACACACATATATACACACACATATACACATACACACACGTTCACATATGTATGGAAATATTATATGTGGTGTGTATATACCATATATATCACCATATGTATATGGCTCTGTTTCTGTTTTCTGGGGAACCTTGGCTAATGTAGGTGCCCAGTCCTATGTGCACAAACATCAAGGATAGCCAGACCTTGAGGAAAGCCACCAATGTGAAAGAGAGAGGTCAGAACAACCAGAAATAAGGAATTCCAGAGAAATGGAGACATGGGGCTGGGCACGGTGGCTCACGCCTATAATCCCAGAACTTTGGGAGGCCACGGTGGGCGGATCACGAGGTCAGGAGTTCGAGACCAGCCTGGCCAATATGGTGAAATCCTGTCTCTACTAAAAATACAAAAAATTAGCTGGGTGTGATGGCACACGCCTGTAATCCCAGATACTTGGGAGGCTGAGGCAGGAGAATCACTTGAACCCAGGAGGTGGAGGTTGCAGTGAGCCGAGATTGCACCATTGCACTCCAGCCTGGGTGACAGACCAAGACGCTGTCTTGGAAAAAAAAAAAAAAAAAAAGAAGAAAGAAAAAATAAAACAAAAGAAATGGAGACTTGGAAAAGAAAAAATTGGAAAAACCAGCTCCTCAAAGATGAAAGAATGTATTGCAGGTAAAAAACAAGAACAGAAAGCTATTAAAAAAAAAAAAACCATAGAGAATAAGAAAAAGGACTTGGAAATGAAAAGTGACCGCTATATTATAAAAAATCCAATAGATGGTCTGGAGATAAAGTTAAGAACATTCCCCATAAGTAGAATAAAATAACGAAGACATGGAATTAGGTAAAAGATGAATAGGAAGCCAGGAGATTGATCTAGGTGGCATGACACCTGAGTAACCACGGCTACATGAGGACAACAATAGAGGGGGGAAAGTTATCACAGATAGAAAAAACAGCCTTCCAGAACTGATGGAATGTCAAGATGGGGAGGACTTACCTAGTGTAATGGGGGATGGGATTGTGTGGGTAGCTCCTATATTTAGTAGTGAGATTCAGAACACCAGGGATAGGAAGACAATCTTGAAACTTGCAGATAAAGAATCAGGAACTGGATTGGCATTAAAGGTTTTTACAGTATGCTGGAGCTAAGAGAAAATCTAGGAGGGTATTGTCCAATCTAGACTTCTGCATCCTGAGACTCTCAGTCAAGAGCAGGGGAAGAGTAATGAGCCAACTGGAGCGTGGGATCCTTCTCCTTTTTCTTTTTATTGAGTGAAGGACATTGGATCTAGGACACAGATAATCCACTGTATGCCCTGGGAAGTCCCCAGAAAGAGAGCTGGGCAGTAGACCCTATTCTGGGTAGAACAGGAGGAAGGAAGTGAAGTCTCCAGGAAAAAGGAAATGTAGCTGGTAGATCGTCTGATATATTTGGGCAGTGATATTTCTAGGTTTTAAATAGATTTGTTACAGAAGAATTAGTGATAAGAACATAATTTAGCAAGTGAAAAAATATAAATATAGATACAAATTTTTTTTTTGAGATGGAGTCTTGTTCTGTCACCCAGGCTGGAGTGCAGTGGCGTGATCTTGGCTCACTGCAGCCTCTGCCTCCCAGGTTCAAGCAATTCTCCTGCCTCAGCTTCCCAAGTGCCTGGCATTACAGGTGTGTACCACCACGCCGGCTACTTTTTTGTATCTTTAGTAGAGATGGGGTTTCGCCATGTTGGCCAGGTTGGTCTCGAACTCCTGACCTCAGGTGATCCACCCGCCTTGGCCTCCCAAAATGCTGGGATTACAGGTGTGAGCCACTGCACCCAGATGCAAGTGAAAATATAAAGCAACTCATAACACTAGGAAAAACAAAGTTGTACAAGAAAGGAAATGTAACTATGGCATACTCCCCGGCTTAGCAATGAAACTGTGTTTCTGGCCAGTGTTTACATCATTGGATGTTTTGAAAATTATGATAACTCTGTTGGGGAGATGGCGGGAGAGGAAGTAGGACGTTGTTGTGAGAGCTAAACCTTCATTTACCACAACAGGCATTACTTGATAATGCCTATAATTGATGATATGCCATATTAATATTTATGATATTTAGCAACTTGGAGGCAAACACCAAGGTAAGGAGCTGAAAGAGTTGAAAGTAGTCCCTCTGGGGCTGGAATGGAGTGATGCTGAGTCGGGGGAGGAGGGCACAGAAAGGGAGGTAAGAAAGGGCTGGGGTGGAGGATGTCAACGTAGTTATGTTAGGGTTGCCAGGTAAGATGTAGGATGACCAGTTAAGTTTGAACTTCAGATAAACAGTGAATATTTTTAAAATTTAAGTATGCTCATTTGATATTTGAGATGTACTTACATTAAAAATATATCTGGTGTTTATTTGAAGTTTAAATGTAACTGGGCACCCTGTATTAGTTGCTTAATCAATTTGGCAAGCCTGTGTTATATGTATGTATTACCTTGGTGAAAATAAATAGAATATATAATTATTTATACATAGAAAAGGCTCGAAGATGATGTATCTTAGTTGTGGGCACTTCTGGGGTATTTCATTGGGAAAGAGGAGTGGTCTCAAATTCTCTTTTCACATTTCTGGAAATGTTCTGCGCCAAGCATATATTAATGTAAAAGTAAAGAAAGAGTCCTAGAAATTCTGAACAATGATAGTGCTGGCTGGGGGTGCTGAGGCCATGAGACATTGAGAAATGGTGGCTCTCTCTGTATGCTGGGGGGTGAGGTCAAACAGGTTTAACCCAGGGGAAAATTTTGAGCTAAGCTCAGATTACTGTAAGGTTAGAAGATAAAACTCTATTGAGATGGTGTTTAAAAGAGTACTAGAGACTCTGTGTCCTGGGAGGAAGGTCTGATTACTCCTGGCTTTTCCAAATTATAATGGTTCTCTCCCTACACGCATTCTCCTGAGACATATTGATCAGCCTTAAAAACTCAAGCAGTGAAACCCTGCCATGACCCAGCCTTCAGAGGGTGAGGCTAATGCTAAGTTATGTAGCAGCCTTGTTGCACTAAGCTATACCAGTAAGCTTAGTTTAGTATACCAGTAAGTTATACTAGTAGGCTTACTTTTATGTCAGTAAGCTATACCAGTAAGCTTGGGGTTTTTATTTCCTTCCTACATTTCCTTTTCCTTTTTCCTTTATTTAGGGGTTTGGCTACTTCTGATAAAAGAAGATTCATATAATAGCTGAATTAGTCTGGGTAACTAACTCTGATTGTTGAAACAAGTAACCCCTAAATTTCAGGAACTTAACATAATACAAATTTATTTCTTGCTCATGACCATCTGATACAGTTCTCTTCCAAGGAGCGACTTGGGGACCTGGGCCCCTCTCATCTGTAGGCTCCATTCTTCCCTAGGGACTTCCTATAGTCCCTGACAGGGTATACTCTGCCAGTCAGCCATGAACAGTGACTAGACACTGGGTAGGTGACAATGTGGTAGGAGCCAGGCCTGCTTCTGCTGCCACTCACTGGCCAGAATCCCTTCATTTGGCTTTAACTTCACTGCAAAGGAGGTTGGGAAATGTAGTCTTCTTGGGTGCTCAGATAGAATGGGCCATCTAGGCAGTGTCTGCCACAAGAGCTAATATGTGCTGAGTGCTCATTGTATGCATGGCAACAAACTGGTTTACATGTACAGTCTCATTAATGCTGGGAGACGCATGCTAGGGTCTTCATCTTCCTCATCAGAAAAGTGAAGCTCAGAGATATTGCCACTTGCCAAGGTCACACAGCTAGCAAGTGGCAGAGCTGGGCTTGCCCGTGACCTGGAACCACTGTGTGCTCTGTGTGATTTGACACCTCTGTAACCTGGGTGGATACATTATGCTTTTAAGAGCATTTAAGACCAAGTTGAAAATCTCTCTTGGACCTATTGGTAGATTTTTTTTTTCATCTTGTATCTGAGGTTTGGAGCGATACATTTCCCTCCCTTGCACAAATCTGCTGCTAACCTTCCTGGATGAATGGATGTTGGTGTAAGATTCCTGGTAGCAGTCTTCCAAGCCAGCAGAGAGGAGAAACGTGCGTTTGTCTGAGTTACCTCAGGAATGTCAGGGACTGGGCTCTCTGCACATTCTACCATATGGGGTACGGGCCATGGAGCGTGGTCACTAGGGAGTGAGGGGGGTGCTTATGGCAGGAGGGGAAAGTGATGAATCTCTTTTCTCTGTCACTTCATCATGGGAGCCGTAAGATAGGGCCACTTGTCAGCAAGCATTTCCACAAGATTACTTTGGATTAGCTTTCTCGATGCATCTGTTCTCATGATACTTATCCATTATCCGGAAAAGTGATCTACAGCCCAGCTGGCTGAGTGACTGCCTCGGTGTGAATCCTACTTCCTATATCCCCTGCCACTCGAGTCCAGTGATTCATGGCCCCTTTGGAAGTTTGAACAGCTCAGTGTTGTTGATTTGATTTTGTGATACGTTTCTTACTTTCTTCTAAAATGGGTGAGTAGTGAGTGTGTTCTGGTGCTCTGTTTGTTGTTTGATCTTGTTTATGGAACTGCCTTTTTTTTTTTTTTTTTTTTTCTTTTTGAGATGGAGTTTTGCTCTTGTTTCTCAGACTGGAGTGCAGTGGTATGATCTCAGCTCACTGCAACCTTTGTCTTCTGGGTTCAAGTGATTCTCCTGCCTCAGCCTCCTGAGTAGCTGGGATTATAGGGTCCTGCCACCATGCCTGGCTAATTTTTTTGTATTTTTAGTAGAGATGAGGTTTCCCCATATTGGTAAGGCTGGTGTTGAACTCCTGACCTCAAGTGATCCGCCTACCTCGGCCTCCCAAAGTGCCAAGATTACAGGTGTGAGCCACCACACCCAGCCAGAGCTGCGTTTCAAGATGTGGGTTTGCTTCAGGTACCTCCCTGGTAGAGCTAATTTCCAGTAGCCCTGGGCTAGAGGGCACTTATGGTATGGAATTGTCGGTCTCTGAGTGGCTTCTGCCTTGGCCCTGGAGAGCCTGCAATTCTGACAAGAGACTAGGGAGGCACTTCTCCCACTCCCCACCCCATTTTCACCAGGTAGTGGGTGTCCAGGCCTAGTCCCTATGTAGCCTTGCTGGTGCCAGCCCCTTATCACTCTCAGGTGTCTCTCTTCTTGATGGAGTATAGCCATGCTGCTTTTGTTTTGGACAGGCACATCCAGTTCTTGTCTATATGGGTCTGCTTTCCTTGTTTTAGAGCATCACTGTGTAGGTGGTCATTAAAAAACTTTTTTTTTCAATTATCACAATATATTTGGTGTTGAGAATGTGGTGAGTAGGTATATTAGTCAGTTTTCATGCTGCGATAAAGACATACCTGAGACTGGGTAATTTATAAAGAAAAAGAGGTTTAATGGACTCACAGTTCCTTGTGCCTGGGGAGAACTCACAAACATGGTGGAAGGCGAAAGGCACATCTTACATGGTGGCAGACAAGAAAGAATGAGAACCAGATGAAAAGGGTTTCCCCTTATAAAACCATCAGATCGTGTGAGACTTACTCACTACCGTGACAACAGTATGGGGGGAGCCACCCCCATGATTCAGTTATCTCCCACAGGGTCCCTCCCACAACATGGGGGAATTATGGGAGCTACAGTTTAAAATGAGATTTGGGTGGGGACCCAGCCAAACCATCTCAGAAGGGAAGTCTCAGAATGTGATCAGTTCGCTGGAACCAAGGACTCACATGATTTTTACAAGATTTCAAGATATGCGTTGAAATAATTGAAGACCCCAGAGGATGAAACAAAACAAGATTGGGAGGTCATTTGTGTCCTTAGAAGAGTTTTTCAATAAAGTCAGTTGTCCAGCCAGCCTCACCCTCCTGGCGCTTTGTGTCTGATAATCTTGCTGCAGACTCACACTCTAACTGGGGCTGGGTCTCATAGATGTGAGAAAACTTTCCACAGAACTTTTAGCTAATGAAAATAGAGGTCAAAAGTAATTATCCCTGTACTGATTCTGTACGGAGTGAGGCTGAAAGGAGTTCACGCATTCACGCATTAAATTACATTTTCAGTGTTCTGTTCCAAACGTATGCTCCTTTACAACTTTATTTAAAGAAAAGCATAATGTGAAAGGCTTTTAACTCTGATGGAAGACAGACAGGAGCGGTAGTCAGTAATGGTGGAATCTCTCATCTCATTGTCTGCTCCAAGAACAAAGATTTTTCAAAACCTGGACTCAAGCAGTTCCCTTGGATTACATTAATGGAACATAACCTTAATAGCCTCCTCCAGAGGGTGTTCTAAAGTATACGTTGGCTCTCTCGAAACGTCTTTGATCTTAAACTT
Organism: Papio anubis; assembly: GCF_008728515.1. Taxonomy (NCBI): domain Eukaryota; kingdom Metazoa; phylum Chordata; class Mammalia; order Primates; family Cercopithecidae; genus Papio; species Papio anubis. Next base: position 86,310,960 of record NC_044977.1, on the reverse strand, counting down.
TTTATTATTTTGCTGTGTAAATTTTCTGTGCTCTTTTTGCCACCACCATGTCATCAGATATCTAAGCAGTTTGTTTAGAAATCAGAATTCCTTTAGAGACGAGTGTTGCATGTGTATCTCTTTTAGTTTATGGGGATTTTAGAGAATGGATTTGGGGTAGATTTTACACATATTTATAGGGCATCTACTATATACTGTTCCAGGGCTTCAGGATCTCTCAGAGAACAGAAAAGAAGATCCATACCTTGGCGGGGCTTATATTCAGTGAGGGGAAGGCAAGAAGCATGATAAGTAAGAAAACACAGCGTTTGTTAGAAGGTGATAAGTGATAGGGAAAAAGGTAGAGCAGTAAGGAGGACGTGGGGTGGTGGCGAGAGGGGTGTATGAGCCCAGAGGTGGCACCTGTGGCCCAGCCTGTGAGCTGCGACTTTCTATCATGTCAAACTAGGATGATGAGAAATTACATCTAAGGTTTGGGAACAATGAGGTGGCCTTCTTTAAAAAAAAAAAAAAAAAAACTGTCCAGTAAGTTTAACCAAACAGTTCTTAGTTAATAAGATTGCCTAGTGTACGTCCTTGTAGGAAATTAGCAAATCTACTTTAAAAATCTATACACTGTGCAAAGTTGTGTGTGTGTGTGTGTGTGTGTGTGTGTGTGTGTATGCATGTCTGTAAGATAGTTCATACTGGTGTAAGAAAAAATATGTTTAAAAATCTGGGATTATGTGTGAACTTGGTAAGGCCACCAGACTTCTGCAGACTTAGTTTCCTCATGTGTCAGACAAGGATTGGGTGCTGGAAGAGTAGATGAGGTAATGGACTTGGAAAGACAGTGAAATGCGGGTCATCACGTCCTGGAGGGAAGTGTCCTGGGATTGGCAATAATTCTCACAAGCCCTTGGGAGAGTTTAGTAAGTGTGTGGAGATTTGGTCTCCTCAGCCTTCTGTTGTTCATTGCTCCCCTGAAGGGTCTGCCATCCAGGTTTACTCTTGTGCCTCCCTGACCTGTGCTGAGACTGAGTCAGGCAGAGAGAGGTGGTGAGTTCTGGTAGTCCTTGGTAATGTGTAAAACACTCCAGGCTGCATCCTGAGAAGGGGGACTGGGTATGCATGTTTTAATGGAGGGATATGTTAACTGGACTGGATATATAATGACAGGGTGTACATGAATATTATTTAACTTTTAAAAGAGGTAGTATATATATGTTTTAAGCATCAAACAGTTAGGAAAAGGAACATAGAAAGCTCATCTCTCACCTCTTTTCCCTTTGTGCAAGTCTCGTTCTCTATCCAGATAGGTAATAATTGATATTAGTTTATTTATCCTTCTGGATATATGTATATGCAAAGACAAGCCACTACTAATATATATTCTTATTTCCCCCCAGCACACTATACATGTTGCTACAAGCTTTGCTTTTTTTCCATTTAAGAATACATTTGGAAGTCTTCCAGTATCAAAGCAAACACTTCCTTGGTTCTTTTTATAGCTGCACAGTAGGACATTGTGTGAATGGTTGTTATAATTTTAACCAGGTCCCTTTGAGAGTCCTGTCTTGTGCTGTAATCCACAGTGCTGCCATGAATACCCTGCACATACATCATTTCACCTGTGGGCACTTTTATTTTAGGATAGATTCCTGGAAGTGGAAATGTAGGGATAAAGGCTGTGTGTGTTGGTAATTTTGATAGATCCTGCTAAACTGACTCTTAGAGGGGTTGCACCAGTTCATACCCCTACTTTGGAACCTTACCCCTGAATGACACCATTACCTGCTCCTTAACTACGTGTATTTTTTAATGCAGAACTTAGACTCATATTTTTTATAAACTGAATACTTTCTTCCTACTATTCTTAATTACTGTCCTTAGTTGACAAGGACTCAATACTTTCATTTTATTGTTCTCTGTTGTTGGCTACTTTACCAGTGTACATAGACATCTATGAATTAATGCTTTGTGAAAGGGAAACTGTTATTTAAAGATATGTAAGAGTCATATTATAAAAATATAGTATAAAATGTAACTTTCACTTTCCTTAGTTTTTTATATTTTAGGTTTTTAGGTATTAGAATTGTTTAAAAAATAGAGAGCAAGGTGCACAATGAAGCAAAGGCACAATTGAAACAAGATGAGTTTATTTAGCTAGTAAGACTGCAGGAAGGTACAGAAATCTCAACTTTACCCACCTCTCTCTTGCCAAGAAACCCTGAGACACCTTGAGGAACTTAAGGCTCACGAAATGGAAGAAAAATCTTGACCAATAACTAGACTAGTTTAGAATTGTGAACCCAAAAGTATCTGAGACAGGTCTGAGTCAATTTAGAACATTTATTTTGCCAAGGATAGGGACACACCTGTGACACAGCCTCAGGAGGTCCTGATGACATATGCCCAAGGTGGTCGGGGTACAGCTTGCTTCTACACTTTTTAGGGAGACATAATACATCAGTCAATACCTGTAAGATGTACATTGGTTCTATCTGGAAGAGCAAGGCAACTCGAAGTGGTGGGACAACTTGAAGTGGTGTGGGGAGGGAGCTTCCAGGTTATAGGTAGATTTAAACATTTTCTGATTGGCAGTTGGTTTAAAGAGTTGTTATTATCTAAAGGCCTGGAATCAACAGAAAGGATTGTCTGGGTTATAATGATAAGAAATTGTGGAGACCAAAGTTTTACCATGCAGATGAAGCCTCCAAGTAGGCTTCAGAGAGAATATGTTGTAAATGTTTCTTATCAGACTTAAAGTCTCTGTTGATGTTAATGCTGGTTGGCTTTTCCTGAATTCCAACAGGTAGGAGGGTATAATGAGGTGTGTCCGACCCCCACTTCCCATCAGGGCCTGAATTAGTTTTTCAGGTTAACTTTGGAATACCCTTGGCTGAGAGGGGAGGGATCCATTTAGATGGTTGGAGGTGGGGACACCTTAGAATTTTATTTTTGATTTACAGATTAGGAATGTCTGTCCTGTACTCAGAGCTGATAGAGGGAAAGGAGGGTTCAACTTCTGCCTTCAGGCTTCAGTTTCCTCAAGTGTGAACTGGGGATGCTGACAAGACTTGCCCCACAGGACATTTTAGAGGATTAATGAGATGATGCTGGCATGTGGTGGGTACATTCCTGGCCTCTGGAGGCCCTTCAGGGCTCCTAATTGCCCTTCTCTGTATGTGAGCTCATATATTTCCATGGTTCCTCACAAGTAGCCTTTAATCTGTGCACATCAGGTGGGCTCCTGAGCTGATGAGCCAAGGTCAGAATCTCCACTGTCAATTGTTTGTTGTGACCAATAAACCAGATGACCCCCCTTCAGTGACTGGGAAGGGGCCTGGAGCTAACGAACGCTTCCACAAATGGCTCTTGATCACTGAAACTGGGTCAAATTTCTTTTCTTTTGGAAAATGCCCAGGTAATTTGCTTCCTGAAAACCTAGTTTATTTTTTTTAACCTTTTTTGAAAGGCGTGTTAATGGGATAGTTTAAATAGAAATAAGAAAACCTCTTTTCTCCAGGCCTTCTCTGGTTGTTTTAATTAGTATATTTCTATAATGTTAATGTGGCTATTCACCAGTATGACTTTGAGCCATTAAAGGCCACCCCTCCTGCCTCAACCCCCAGGGAACATCGATAATACAGGAACAATTGCTCCCTGAATATTCTTCTTGGTTGCAGTTCATCATCCTTTACTGGATGTTTCCATCAGTGATAACAGTTCCTTCTTTTTTTTTTTTTTTTTTCCTGTGGTCCTCACCCAAGGAGCATGCATTTCCTTGCATTGCTCAAGGGATGGTGGCTGAATTAAGGAATTCCTTGTGGCCTGCCACCTTCAGGTTGGTGAATGCAGGGATGAGATGTGGAGCCACTGGTCTCATTTGACATCACAGGGTACAGAGTAAAATAGCATATTGTGCAATTGTCAGGTTTTCTTCTAAGAATGGGAAAAGATAAATATGGGGATTCATAATGCAGAACGACGGGGATGGAAGTAAAAATGAATCAAATGAGGGAGATTATTTATGTTCACTTAGATTGTTGGGGAGAAAGCTTATGGCATTGATACCTCTGGCCTGGAGTCCCTCTTGAACACCTTGCTGATAGAGCCCATTCAGTAGGAAAATACGGGGAGGAGAGAGGCCCAGGAGTCAGTTGAGTGGCTGGTCCACCACTGGGTTAACCCTACCATAGTGGGAATGCCCTGAACCTTGGCATTTTAAGTGGAAATATGGGGATGAAGGCACTTGCTGAGATCCCTTAGATGCTGGAGGTCAGGTCTTGTTGGCATGGGGCCTTCAGAGCATCTCCTGAGGACTCATAAAGACCAGAGACCCCTCTGACAGGAACAAAGCTGGCAAATTCTCATATTCCAGACGACTCTCACTGAATTAATCAGTTTATTAGATCTACCACTGACCATGCCTCAATATCCAGCATTTACATTTTGTCAGTTACAAGTGTTTCCACATACCACGTTCTTAATATTTTCAAGACCTTTCTTTTGATTGGTAAATACACAGAGGAGCTCTAAAATTGATCTTTGCATCACAACCTTTGAGGGAGACAAGCAGAGGCCCCTTCTCCCTGGCCCCTAAGGGACAAGATCTAGAGCCAAAGGGCAGGACCTGGTTAGTACACAGTGGGCTGTCCCACTCAAAAAAGTGGGCTGTCCACCTTTAAAGGTAGGTTGAAGAAGTGAATAGATTTTGTCTCCTGTGGCCCCCATCACTGGTGATTCAGTGCTTTTTGCTGCAGGTCACGTGAGGAACTGACAGCGAGGTGTGGTTGGTGCTCCTGTTGTTTTAAACAGCTCAGTTAGGTGCTGAGGCATCCTGCCAGGGTGTGGAGAGGATGCCCCAGCACAGCCAGGAAGAGGCAGCTTTGAAATATCACTGTCCCATGCCAGTGTCTAGAAGTGACAACGTCAGACCAAAATGGCAACACTGATGTTTTTGTCTCGTCACACCAAAATACTGGTAGTAAGGGCAGAGTGAGAAGTGCTCACCATGGTTCTTCCCATTTGGAGCTCAGAGGTTGAGAGCAGCAAGGGCTGAGATACAACACCCAGGCCCTTTGCCCTTTGGCTGGAGTCTTTCCAGTAAGCCTAATAGGGGAAGACAGTCTTGAATAAAGCAGAATACCCCGGAGTAGGGGTCCTCGGATGTGACAGCTTCCAGGCATCAGTCAGCTGAGATGTGGCTGTGACCTACCTCATCCTGTCCTCTCCCAGGCCCTATTGTCCACACTCTCCAAGTTGATGTCAGCTTCTCAGGAGAGTAGCCATGGGAGCCTAGGGCCTCTTAGGTTGAGGAGACAGAGAAAAGTTCTGTCCCCATTTTATCTTCATTCAAATATCCTACCCCCCGGCTTTATTAAGGTATAATTGACAAAATTGTGTATATTTATGGTACACAATGTGATGTTTTGATTAATCTGTATATACATTATGAAATGATTAAAGCAAGCTCATTAACATCTCCATCACCTCACGTACTTCTCATTTTTTTTGTGGTGAAAACATTTAAGATCTACTGTTATAGCGTTTTTAAAGCATACAATACAGTATTATTAACTATAGTAGCTATTCTGTGCAATAGATTTCCAGAATTTGTTCGTCTTAACTGAAACTTTGAATCTTTTGACTGTGTACCAGTCCCCTCATTACCTATTAAAGTTATTATGCACATGTGGGTTTGGCCTTTTGATTTTAGAAGCCAAGATCTGGCTTGTCTTTGTTGGCTGGGTTTGCCATGCATTGCCCAGGAAATGTCCTCTTTTCCAAGTGAACGGAGCTGGTGAGGCTGGGAGGTGGGGCCATGCATCCTTTACTTTTTCATCTGTCACTCAGCCTCAGTACTTAGAACAGGCTTTCACATGGAATTTCCAAAGTCACCGGCTCACAAAATCACCCTAGTACTCCGGGTGTGAAATTTATTTCCTCTGTTCTCAGTTGCTGGAAGAGAAGTAAGGATAATGCAGGGAGGCATTCATGCCTGGAAACATATCCCATTCAAAGGCTAAGCTCTTTATTCTGAGCTTTTTTTTTTGTGACTTCAGATATCCTTTCTCTTATAGAACGATCATGATTGTGGAAGGTATGCGTGTGTATGTGTATATGTGTGTCCTCTTTAATGTTCTTACTTTGTTAAATAAAAACCCAACAGTCCTGTGTTGCTCCCCCAAATTAGGTGATCACTGCTCTTGAATGGCTGAGCCCTTTGAGAGCTGTGTGTTCTGTTCCTATGTATCCTCTGACACTCAGCCTGCAATTGTAGTTGAATGTGTGTGGGGGGTGGGGAGCGACCAGGCAGAAGCACAGCTTGAGAAGCCTGACACCCACTCTTTGCAGAGGGTATTTTACAACTAAGGAAGCACAGGCTTTGAGAGATGGAATCTTTGTATTCTGAACTACCAAGTTTTTTGGTATTAGTCTTGCAATAATATACTTCACGTTTCAGTGATGTTTAAAAGTGCATGTTTTGATGATCTTTAAGTATTCCAGGTATATGTGTGCTTTCTATAATAATAAACAAAAGCCAATACTTGCATACTGGTTGAAATCTGGTGCTTTTTAAAGTTTGCATGGACGGGTTGTCATCCAGTTGCCATCCAGCTGTCCACCAGGTGTGTTAGGGATGGGCTGTGAGCACCAAAGTGCGAGGCCTGTGGTGGAACTGATAGAGCAATATTCACATTTTAAACTAATTAGATGAGGAAAAAGCATTTCAAAGAAGGCGTGATGGCTTCTTGCCCTCCAGCTGGAAGGTGGCACAGCATAATTGGAGTTAGAAAGCTTTTTACTGTCAGTGATTTAACTGAGCACACTTGAAGGACACCCAGGAGTAATGCATTAACTGTTTTGTTTTTGTCAAAAATAAGCCCAGGTGGAAGACAGGCCTCCTCAGCCAGAACATAAACCATCCTAGTAAGGAGAAATCAGGAAAGAAACCGTCTAACTCTTATTTTTTAGAGCACCTGCTTGTGTGTGCTTTGAGGATGCTGTGGGGCCAAGTTCAGCCAGGGCCCCTTGTTTTGTGGAGCTTCTGTTTGGTGAAGGGAGAGAAAGAAGAACTAAGTAGAACTCAAAGAGTAATTCCAGGTGGTGACAAGTGCAAGGAGAAGGTAAACTGAGGCAGTGAGTGCTGTTAGATGGTGCGGGGCGGTGAGAGGCAGCCCCCTGACTGAGGAAGGCCCACGGGAACTGAGAGACAGGAGCAGCCCAGGTGAGCAGTGAGCAAGGCACAGTGTGCAGTGAGCAAGGGAGGGGACTGCAGATAGGGCCTGGGAGGGAGGCAGGAGTGCATGTCTGGTGTGATGGCGAAGCAGCCAGAGGTGTGTTCAGCAGAGCAGTGACCTTATGGGGACAGGCAGGGTGTCTGGGCCCAGGGGGGCTGGCTTGGGAGCCTCTCCTGCCTCCTCCTTCCTGCAGCCTCAGCCAGGGGCAGTGTCCCTTCCACTGGGTTCTGTCTGAGCTGCCTCCCACCTTGCCCTGGGCTAGGGAGATGATGGACACTGTAGTAGGCTGGACATGACCACCTGGAGATACCACGTCCTAATCCCTGGGATTTGTAAAGGTTATCTTATTTAGAAAAAGTGTCTTTGCAGGTGTTATTAAATATCGTGAGATGAGGAGATGACCCTGGATTATTTAGATGGGCCCTAAATGCTCTCACAAGTATCCTTGTAAAAGAGAGGCAGAGGGAGATGCAGACACACGGAGAAGAAAGGGATGTGAAGACAGAGGCCGAGATCGGAGTGAAGTGACTCCAGCCGAGGAGCGGCAGGGATGCCAGCAGCCACCAGAAGCTGGAAGGGGCGAGGAATGGATGCTCCTTTGGAGGGAGCCTTTGGAAGGAATGTGGCCCTGCTGACATGTTGATCTAAGATGCATGGCCCTCAGAATGGGGAGATAAGAAGTTTCTGTTGTTTTATGTCAACAGTTTGTGGTAATTTGTTACAGCAGCCCTAGGAAATTAATATACGCCCAAGACAGAGAGAGAGAGAGAGAGAGAGAGAGGTGTTAGAGAGGGAGAGAGGTGTGTTAGAGAGAAAGAGATGTGTTAGAGAGAGAGGTCTGTTAGAGAGAGAAGTGTGTTGGGGGGTGTTTTAGAGAGAGGGATGTTAGAGAGCTGTGTTCGGGGGAGAGAGAGAGGTGTGGTAGAGAGAGAGGTGCATTAGAGAGAGAGGTACGTTAGAAAGAGAGGTTTGACTCCCCAAACTCCTGGAAAGCCCAAGGGTGATGGAGACCACCCTCCCACTTTGTGGGAGATCTCCCCTCTTTATGCTCCAACCAAGCCTGGCTTACAGCGGGGATCTCCCACTGTCACATCTGAGGGACTAGACTGGCCACCTCTTGTGGGTGAGGGTGGTGCAGGTCCAATTTGACCCTAGGGTGAGGTGAAGCGTTCTGTTTTGTAACTTCTGTCTTACAGTTTTTATTTCTCCTAGATGTTAGCCTATTAACCCCCACCCCCAACACATTTGTATGACTTGGAACAGGATTTTAGTCAGTGTGTTAGTTTCTTTTTGCTGCTGTAACAAATACCACAAACCTAGTGGCTTGAAGCAACATAAATTTATTATTTAGTAGTTCTAAAGGTGAGAAGTCCAAAATTGATTTTATATAAGGACTAAAATCAAAATGTCAGCAGATCTCTATTCCTTCTGGAAGCTCTAGGGAAAAATATATTCCTTGCTTTTTCTAGCTTCTAGAGGCTGTCCTTGGCTTGTGGCCTCTTCCAACAGTGGCATTACACCAGCCTCTGCTTCTCTCTCCTTCACTGTCATCTCCCTCTCTCTTATAAGGACCTTGTGACTACATTGAGCCTACCCAGATAATCCAGGATAATCTCCCTATCCTGGGATCCTTAATCCCATTTGCAAAGTCTGTTTTTTCATGTAATATTACTTACATATTCACCAGTTCTGGGGGTTAGGACATGGACATCTTTGGGGGTATATGGTTCTCTCCACAGTTAGTGACCCATGTTTTCCTGTAGATCTCATGCCCTGCATATGAAAACCTCTTATGGCAGCCCTGTCTCCCTCTTACCCACTTCAGTGGGTGCTGGAGCTGCCTCGTACCAGCTCTCAAGAGCTGAGTGTGCTTATCTTTTCCCAATTTTGCATGCAGTGAAGTGACTTCATGTCAGTAGCTTGAAGGTGGCCAGAGGGAAACTCTTTACACCTCGGAAATCAGCAAATGCTATGGTTCAGGGCTTCCTACCCCTCCCCCAGCTCTTTAACCTGGAAGAGCTGGACGCCATTGACTTGCACCTATTCATTTGGGCTGGGATTCCTGCCTTTTGGGATATCTGCTCTGTTTTTCTAGGGACTGCCATCTCATGTTTGGAGAGATGAATGTGGGTGTCTTAGAAGCATTATGGATGCCTCCTTTTGGAGACCTTTATTGACATCTGCCTGAATTCTGTAGGTTTGGATAGTGAACCATGTACCCCTTGGGTTTCCCTTCCTTCAAAGGAAGCTGGGGGATTTTTGCTCATTTCTACTTGGCATTACAATCTTTTTTTATTTTTCTTGTACAAGGGAAGCGTTACTTATGTACTGGCTTTCAGCAAATGACCTCCCTGCATAAGCATTTGGGGCTTATTTCCTGTAATATTTCAATGTTAGGAGACCTTCCGTATCCCTCTCCGTGTTTTGACGTGGATAGATGCGTGTTGGTGCATTTGTGTGGTGGATGTAGTCCTGTTGAAAGCTTGGTGGTTGTGCTCACTCATCATCTCCAGAGCCTGGTAGAATAGGGTATATCTTGAAACATGCTAACAAGGTGGTGGCAATTAATTAAGAATTCTTCTTAATTAAAAAAAAAAACCACTATCTTTCCTTACTAACCGAGAGATACTTGTAGAATAAATCTTCAATGAAAACCTCAAGCCTGTTTTTGCACTTGGCATTTTATTGTGCCAACTGTGCCTTTTGAATCTCTAAAATTGTGTTTGCTCTTCTGTTTCTTAATGGAATTTCAAGCAACGTTTTGATTGAGAACTTCCATACAAAGGACTATTTAAAATATGAAAAAATCGCAGTTTTTCCTTTTATGTCAATAATTGGTTAATTGTTTCTTGGTGCGTGCTAAGAAGGTGTCTTCCAACTTCATTTCAGTAGGGCCGCTCTCATAGGACCAGTATTTTTCTCGCATGGATGCAAGCGTGTTTGAGACATAATTGCTCTTATCAGTTAGGTTTTCAGTCGAGTCTTATTAATTGTGTGATTATTATCTAACATTCCCTGTATAGAGAAAGTTTGTTAAAATAAGTTTTTAAAAAATGAAAATTGACCAACATATGACTGAATTTACAAAAGCTCAGATGCTAATGTAGCACTAAAAGAATGACAGATGATCAGCCTAGAAAATGAAGCCACACTCCAATGTGACAGCTGGGTCCAAAAGGGCTCTTTAGTTGGAGGACTAGCAGGGCTCAGCATGTGGACTTCTGCCTTAGTGCTTTTCCCACCATCCCAGCAGCCTCTTCCAGGCTGGGCGGCCTGGAGCCTCAGCAGCCACACACATGCTGCTTCCTCTGCATGAGGCCCTTCCTCTAGCTGCAGGTCTCAGCCCCCGTCGTCCCTGTCCCAGGAAACCTTCCCTGGCCACTCAACCACTTGTCTCCTCCTGTAGCTCTGGTTACAACCATGACACGTTTGGGCTGTCACCTATTCTTCCCTGTCTTTTCTCCAGAGCCGGGGCTGAGGGTGTCCTGCTCAGCTGTGCTGTTGAACCCAGCACAGTGCTTAGCCCAGAGTAGGTTCTTAGGGATCATTCATAGAGTGCGTGACTGAGTGACTTCCTGCCTTTCCTGCTGCTGACCCTAGGCTCATCTAAAATGCTGAGGTATTGTGCTGAATTTGCCTATGAGGCCTTGGGTGGGAATGGAGGGAGTGAGAAAGTGGGTGGCTGGCTGGACGTGAGGAAGAGTTTGCTGTTCAACCAGCAGACATTTATCCTGTCTCCTCCATGCCAGGCACAGGCAAAGCGCTTTGAGTGCATTTCCGCATTTCATTTTCACAACCACCCCAACAGGTAACCTTTAATTTATGCTGTAGATATTAGCATCTCCCTGTGGCAGGCGTTTTGTTGAGTGCTGGAGATACAGTAATTAAAATCCATGAGTCCTTGACTTCACGCAGCACATGCTCTAAAACGTTCAAATGTTAGAGGTGAGAAGGTGGGATTGTGAGAATGGTACCACCATGACTAAGAATTCCAATTATTTAGTTTCCACTTCAGATTACCAGCATATTTTATGATTATAGTTTATTCTACTTTGGATGTTTAAAGTTGGTTAATTCAGCCTCTTTCACAATTATTTTCACTAGGTACTGTCATAATTTTGAATATCTAACTTGGTAGCTTGCCTTTAACGAGAACCATTTGCGCTTGTTCCAAATGTGAACATTACATCTCTGAGAGAGTTAATCCAAATTGAAATCTGCTGAAATGCATTAATTATTAAATTAACATATTATAGATTAGGTCATTGTTTTGGGGAAGTTTTGCTAGCGAGATTTTTGTAATTTTTAAATTCCCATGCCAATACCCAAATTCACAGATGCTAAAGTCTTTCATACAAATTGGTGTTATATTTGTATATAACGTATGTACCTTGTCCCATATACTTTTTTTTTCTTTTTTATTTTTATTATACTTTATGTTCTAGGGTACATGTGCACAACGTGCAGGTTTGTTACATATGTATATATGTGCCATGTTGGTGTGCTGTACCCATTAACTCGTCATTGACATTAGGTGTATCTCCTAATGCTATCCCTCCCCCCTCCACCCACCCCACAACAGGCCCCGGTGTGTGATGTTCCCCTTCCTGTGTCCAAGTGATCTCATTGTTCAGTTCCCACCTATGAGTGAGAACGTGCGGTGTTTGGTTTTCTGTTCTTGCAATAGTTTGCTGAGAATGATGGTTTCCAGCTGCATCCATGTCCCTACAAAGGACACGAACTCATCCTTTTTTATGGCTGCATGGCATTTCATGGTGTATATATGCCACATTTTGTTAATCCAGTCTGTCACTGATGGACATTTGGGTTGGTTCCAAATCTTTGATATTGTGAATAGTGCTGCAATAAACATACGTGTGCATGTGTCTTTATAGCAGCATGATTTATAATCCTTTGGGAATATACCCAGTAATGGGATGGCTGGGTCAAATGGTACTTCTAATTCTAGATCCTTGAGGAATCGCCACACTGTTTTCCACAATGGTTGAACTAGTTTACAGTCCCACCAATAGTGTAAAAGCATTCCTATTTCTCCACATCCTCTCCAGCACCTGTTGTTTCCTGACTTTTTAACGATTGCCATTCTAACTGGTGTGAGATGGTATCTCATTGTGGTTTTGATTTGCATTTCTGTGATGGCTAGTGATGATGAGCATTTTTTCATGTGTCTGTTGGCTGCATAAATGTCTTCTTTTGAGAAATGTCTGTTCATATCCTTTGCCCACTTTTTGATGGGGTTGTTTGTTTTTTTCTTGTAAATTTGTTTGAGTTCTTTGTAGGTTCTAGATATTAGCCGTTTGTCAGATGAGTAGATTGCAAAAATTTTCTCCCATTCTGTAGGTTACCTGTTCACTCTGATGGTAGTTCCTTTTGCTGTGCAGAAGCTCTTTAGTTGAATTAGATCCCATTTGTCAATTTTGGCTTTTGTTGCCATTGCTTTTGGTGTTTTAGACATGAAGTCCTTGCCCATGCCTATGTCCTGAATGGTATTACCTAGGTTTTCTTCTAGGGTTTTTATGGTTTTAGGTCTAATATTTAAGTCTCTAATCCATCTTGAATTAATTTTTGTATAAAATAAGGAAGAGATCCAGTTTCAGTTTTCTACTTATGGCTAGCAAGTTTTCCCAGCACTAGCCAGTTTTCCCAGCACCATTTATTACATAGGGAATCCTTTCCCCATTTCTCGTTTTTGTCAGGTTTGTCAAAGATCAGATGGTTGTAGATGTGTGGTATTATTTCTGAGGGCTCTGTTCTGTTCCATTGGTCTAGATCTCTGTTTTGGTACCAGTACCATGCTGTTTTGGTTACTGTAGCCTTGTAGTATAGTTTGAAGTCAGGTAGCGTGATGCCTCCAGCTTTATTCTTTTGACTTAGGATTGTCTTGGCAATGCGGGCTCTTTTTTGGTTCCGTATGAACTTTAAAGTAGTTTTTTCGAATTCTGTGAAGAAAGTCATTGGTAGCTTAATGGGGATGGCATTGAATCTATAAATTACCTTGGGCACTATGGCCATTTTCACAATATTGATTCTTCCTATCCATGAGCATGGAATGTTCTTCCATTTGTTTGTGTTCTCTTTTATTTCATTGAACAGTGGTTAGTAGTTCTCCTTGAACAGGTCCTTCACATCCCTTGTAAGTTGCATTCCTAGGTATTTTACTCTCTTTGAAGCATTTGTGAATAGGAGTTCATTCATGATTTGGCACTGTGTTTGTCTGTTATTGGTGTATAAGAATGCTTGTGATTTTTGCACATTGATTTTGTATCCTGAGACTTTGCTGAGGTTGTTTATGAGCTTGAGGAGATTTTGGGCTGAGACGATGGGGTTTTCTAAATAGACAGTCATGTCATCTGCAAACAGGGACAATTTGACGACTTCTTTTCCTAATTCAATACCCTTTATTTCTTTCTCTTGCCTGATTGCACTGGCCAGAACTTCCAACACTATGTTGACTAGGAGTGGTGAGAGAGGGCATCCCTGTCTTGTGCCAGTTTTTAAGGGGAATGCTTCCAATTTTTGCCCATTCAGTATGATAATTGTCTGTGGGTTTGTCATAAATAGCTCTTATTATTTTGAGATGTGTTCCATCAATATTGAATTTATTGAGAGTTTTTAGCATGAAGGGCTGTTGAATTTTGTCAAAGGCCTTTTCTGCATATATTGAGTTAATCATGTGGTTTTTGTCTTTGGTTCTGTTTATATGCTGCATTACGTTTATTGATTTGCGTATGTTGAACCAGCCTTGCATCCCAGGGATGAAGCCCACTTGATCATTGTGGATAAGATTTTTGATGTGCTGCTGGATTCGGTTTGCCAGTATTTTATTGAGGATTTTTACATCGATGTTCATCAGGGATATTCGTCTGAAATTCTCTTTTTTTGTTGTGTCTCTGCCAGACTTTGGTATCAGCGTAATGTTGGCCTCATAAAATCACCATATACTTTTAAAGTCATTTCTAGATTACTTATAATAACTAATGGAATGTAAATACTGTGCAAATAGTTGATACATTATATTTTTTAGCTTGTTTTTAAAATTATTATACTATTACTTTTTATTTTTTTTTTTGAAAAAAATACAGTTTTTTTGAGATGAGGCATTCTTCTGTCATCCAGGCTGGAGTGCAGTGGTGCAATCATAGTTCACTGCAGCCTTGAACTCCTAAGCTCAAGTTATCCTCTTGCCTCAGCCTCCCAAAGTGTTGGGATAACAGGCGTTAACCACTGTACCTGGCCCTCAATATTTTTTATCAGTAGTTGGTTGAACTCACGGATGCCAAGCTTGCAGATACAGAGGGCTGATTGTATTATACTTACTTATTATTTAGTTAAAAATTTGTATTTGTGAGAGTTTTTCAGATAAGCAGAACCAATATAAGGAATGGGCTTGTGCAGTTATGGACGCTGAGAAGTTCCAAGATCTGCAGTAAGGAAGCTGGGGATCCAGGATAGCTGATGGTGTAGTTCCAGTCTGAGTCTGAAGGCCCCAGAACTAGGAGAGCTGGTGATGTATTTCTTTCTGAATACTGGTAGGCTTGAGACCCAGGAAGAGTTGATGTTTCAGTTCAAGTGTGAAGGCAGGAATAAGCCAGTGTCCTGAAGGCAGGAATAAACCAGTGTCCCAGCTCAAGGCCGTCAGGCAGGAGGAGTTTTCTCTTATTCAGCCTTTTTGTTCTATTGAGGCCTTCAACTGATTGGATGAGGCCTATGTACATTAGGGAGGGCAATCTTCTTTACTGAGTCTACTGAGTCAAATGTTAATTTCATCTAGAAACCCTCACAGACACACTGATAATGATGTTTGATCAAATATCTGGGTACCCTGTGTCCCAGTCAAGTTGACATATAAAACTAACTATCACAAAATTATTTCTAATCCCACTGCAATGTCTTTATTGACCTTAGGGTCGTTTATAACACTCAGTTTCTAAACATTTGGGGAATTTTCTGGTTGCTACCTTAATATCACTCTGATCAAAATTTATTCTGGTTTCAATCCTTTGAACTTTGTGAAATTATGATATAAATGAATAGCTTAGTGACAACTTTTCTGAGTCCCTATGTTTATGTTTTTTATTTTAAGCAGTACATGGTTAAGTGTTGATTTTTAAGAAATCGATAATATTTTTAACTTTTAGAGAATTTAATGTACTTATATTTAATGGAATTACTGATATGTTTGAGTTTAAATGTCATATTATTGTTTTTCATATGTCCCATATGTTCTATGTTGCTTTTTCCTCTCCATTCTTGCTTTGTTTTGAATTAATTAAGCATTACATTTTTCAGATTTGTTTACCTTTACCACCTTGTTAATTAAATCTTCTTATTTTATTCTTTTGATGCTTACCCTAGATATTACAGAGTGCATATTTAACTAGTTTAAGGTACTTTTACCACTGTATTCATATGTTGTTCAACAATGGGCATATGTTCTGAGAATTGTGTCGTTAGGTGATTTTGTCATTGTGCAAACATTATAGAGTGTACTAAACCTAGACGGTAGAACCTGCTGCACAGTAGGCTATAGTCTATTGCTCCTTGGCGACAAACTTGTATAGCACGTTGCTGTATTGAATATTGTAGGCAGTTGTAACACAATGATAAGTATTTGAATATCTGAACATATCTAAATGTAGAAAAGGTACTATAAAATATGGCATAAAAGGCAAAGATGGTACATATGTATAGGAAAATTATAAATGGAGCTTGCAGGGCTGGAACAAGGCAGTGGGGTGAGGAGTGAGTGAATGTGAATGCCTAGGACATTACTGCATACTACTGTAGACTTTATAAATACCGTACATTTTATACAAAATTATTTTTCGCCCAGGTGCGATAATCCTAGCACTGTAATCCCAGCACTTTGGGAGGCCAAGGCGGGTCAGGAGTTCGAGACCAGCCTGACCAACATGGTGAAACCTCGTCTCTACTAAAAATACAAAAATTTGCCAGGCATAATGACATGTGCTGTAATTCCAGCTACTCAGGAGGCTAAGGCAGGAGAATTGCTTGAACCTGGGAGGCGGAGGTTGCAGTGAGCCAAAGTCAAACCACTGCACTCCAGCCTGGGTGACACAGCGATACTCTGTCTCAAAAAAAAAAAAATCTTTCTACCTTTAATAATAAATTAGCCTTAGCTTACTGTAACCTCTTAAAAGCTTAAATGTTTAAAGCTTTTTGACTCTTGTAATAACAGCTTAAAACACAAACCTATTGTACAGCTGTAAAAAATATTTTCCTTTTTATATCCTTACTGTATATGCTTTTTTCTATTAATTTTTTTTTTTACTTAAAACATTTTTTGGTTTAAAAACTAACATAAACACACACATTGGCCTAAGTCAACATGGAGTCAGGATCATCAAGATCACTGTCTTTCACCTCCACACCTTATCCCACTGGAAGGCCTTCACGGGCAGTAACACCTGGACGGCTGTCCTCTCCTGTGGTGATGATGCCTTCTTGTGGATACCTCCTGAAGGACGTGCCTGAAGATGTTTTCCATTTAACTTGTTTTTGTTTTAAACTAAGTAGAAGAAGTACACTCTAAAATAACATTAAAATTGTATTGTAAATACATAAACCACTAACATCATTATTTATTACCATTATCAAGTATTATGTACTGTACGTAGCTGTATGTGCTGTACTTCTATGTGATTGGCAGTGCAATAGCTTTGTTTACACCAGCTTGACCACAGACAGGTGAGAAATGAATTGCACTACAATGTTACAACACCTGGGACGTCACTAACTGATAGGAATATTCCAGCTCCATTATAATCTTATGAGACCACCATTGTATATACCATCTCTTGTTGACTAAAACGTTGTTATGCAGGGCATGACTGTATATGAATATGTCAAGAACCTTGGAACACTTTCACTTCTTTTGCCTCTCTCTTGTCTTTTGTGTTGTTGTCATGTATGTCAGGTCTCTCTTGTTTTAAATTCCTATTAGATATTAAACTTTAAGATATAATTGTTCTTATTTCATACAAAGTGTGTTTAGATTCACCTACACATATACCTTTTTGATTGCTCTTTATTCTTTCTTATGTTTCAGATTTTCATAAGGGATAATTTTCTGCAAATTTCTATGGTGGTACTTATGTCAGTTAAAAAAAAATCTGCCCTGCTTAGATTCCCGAAGCTTCCTGAATTTGTGACTGAATGTCTTTTATCACCTTTTGAAATTTCTTAACCACTGTGGTTTTAAAAAGTGCTTCCTACCGGTTCTCTTTCTCGTTTTCCCTCGTGGGACTCCATGAAGTTAAACCTTTTCACAACATCCTCTGTATCTGTTTTGCGGTTTTCTATATGTTTTCCGTATGTTATTTTTATTGTGTGTTAATCTGAATATTTCCTGTTGACTTATCTTTTAGTGCACTGACATTCTTTAACATTGTATCTGATTTACTGTTAAACACATCTGTTGTGTTTGAAACCTCTTAATTTCTCCGTTCCAGAATATATTTGGTTTTTCTTACAGACAACAATTATTTGGTGAAATTTACAATCTTATTTTTTTGAACCTATTAATTATAGTTATTTTAAAGTCTGTGTCTGATGACCTCAAACCTGTATCACTGGGGTTCTGTTTCTATTATGCTTTTTTTTTTTTTTTCCTCTTGGCCCTGTGTATTGATATGCTCAGCAATTTCAGACTGAATGGTGGACATTGTACTTGTAGAGGCCAGGGTCTCTGCACTGATATTTCTCCAGAGATTATTTTCTTTAACTTCCGGAAAGCACTTGGAGTAGGAGCAGTGAGTTCACCTTCACCGGACTGGGGACTGAACTGACAGGAGCCTGGGTGTCAGTCTTTGTATGGCTGGTCTGTTTCTGATTTGCCCTTACCGGTAGGGTGTAATTCTTCAGTAGTCCAGACTGAAAGCCTGGAGCATTTACCAGCATTTCTCAGTGTTATTGGCACTGAACTCCATTGTTTTTCTCCCCGGCATCGTGAGACTGATGATAGGTCTGTTTCAGTTTTCTGCCTCTTGATAGCTACTCTCAGTTAAGCTGTGCTGCCTCTCTAACCATGATACTTGTCCCCGGTAAGTATCAAATCCCAGGAAGAGGGAAATGGCTCAGACTGTGAGGTTATCCTCTCTGCAATTTCCCGTCTCCTGCCTGCTGATGCTTTTTTTTTTTGAGACAGTTGCCCTGTTACCCAGGCTGGAATGCAGTGGCGTTATCACAACTCTGCAACCTCCCTGGTTCAAGCAGTTCTCCCACCACAGCCTCCGGAGTAGCTGGGACCATTGGCATGTGCCACCGTGTCCAGCTAATTTTTTATTTTTTGTTGAGACAAGGGTCTTGATATGTTGCTGAAGCTGGTCTCAAACTCCTGGCCTCAAACAGTCCTGCCACTTCTGCCACCCAAAGTGTTGGGATTACAGGCGTGAGCCACCGTGCCTGGCCTGCAGTTCTCTTCTTTTTAGGATATTTGCCCCT